>NC_135813.1:88405329-88674986 GCF_964213995.1 Mustelus asterias | reverse complement strand
TGTGTAGAGATGGGACCCTCAAAGCTTGTTCCACTCCCTCTCACTCAACCTTTCCTGTTGTCATTCCTGGAGAACGTGTATCGTCCTTTTGCCTCCTTTTAAGTCAGTAAAAATCTCTAAAAATGTGTTGACCTCTGGGTTAAATTTGAGACAATATTACCTCAAAATCCCTTCTGACTTTAGACCTCCCACAAAGATGAAATCCAAACGTAGCGTAAAAACAGACTTTCATTTATATAGCGTCTTTCACAGCCCCAGGATGTAGCAATCCGCTTTACAGCCAATGAAATGCTTTTCACATGTATAAAACCGGGATAAATCCTTGGTAGGGCATCACCTGCAGGATTGCAAACGCCAGGTTGATGGAACAGCCGTGTCCGTTGGAAGTCCAGCTAGCTGAACTGGAGGTGCAATATGGTAGGAATTCTAGTCATGCAAAGCTGAAGGAAGTTGGCGGCACTGGACTCATTGTTAACCCAGCGTGCAGAGAGAGGTTTAAGGATTGCTAGGCAGAAGTTGTATAAATTTGGGAATAAACCAAGTAGGTATTTGACTTTTCTCACTCGGAAGAAATCAGACTCTAGGACGATTAAAGCAAACTGTACAATCAGACTCTAAAACGATTGCTTCAGTGGTGATCTCCAAGGGAAATAGGATGTTCAGGGCAGAAGATATTAATGAGTCTTTTCAGAACTTTTATACCAATTTTCATCAATCAGAACATGCTGAGGACATTCCAGTACTTATAGACCATTTCTTGGGCGGCACAGTGGCACAGTGGTTAGCACTGCTGCCTCACAGCGCCAGGGACCCGGTTCAATTCCCAGCTTGGGTCACTGTCTGTGTAGGTAATGCATTTTGGAAGGTCTAATACAGATAGCAAATATACAGTAAATGGCAGGACCCTTAAGCGTATTGATAGGCAGAGGGATCTGGGTGCACAGGTACATAGGTCACTGAAAGTGGCAACGCAGGTGGAGAAGGTAGTCAAGAAGGCATACGGCATGCTTGCCTTCATCGGCTGGGGCATTGAGTTTAAAAATTGGCAAGTCATGTTGCAGCTTTATAGAATCTTAGGTCGCACTTGGAATACAGTGTTCAATTCTGGTTGCCACACGACCAGAAGGATGTGGAAGCTTTGGAGAGGGTACAGAAAAGATTTACCAGGTTGTTGCCTGATATGGAGGGCATTAGCTATGAGGAGAGGTTGGAGAAACTTGGTTTGTTCTCACTGGAATGACAGAGGTTGAGGGGCAACCTGATAGAAGTCTACAAGATTATGAGGGACATGGACAGAGTGGATGGTCAGAAGCTTTTTCCCAGGGTGGAAGAGTCAATTACTAGGGGGCAAAGGTTTAAGGTGCGAAGGGCAAGGTTTAAAGGAGATGTACGAGGTACATTTTTTACACAGAGGATGGTGGGTGCCTGGATCTCAATGCCGGGGGAGGTAGTGGAAGTGGATACAATAGTGACTTTTAAGGGGCATATTGACAAATACATGAATAGGATGGGAATAGAGGGATATGGTCCCCAGAAGGGTAGGGGGTTTTAGTTCAGTCGGGCAGCATGATCGGTGCAGGCTTGGAGGGCTGAAAGACCTGTTCTGTGCTGTAATTTTCTTTGTTCTTGTTCTTTGTAGAGTTTGCACATTCTCCCCGTATCTGCGTGGGTTTCCTCTGGGTGCTCCAGTTTACTCCCACACTCCAAAGATGTGCGGGTTAGGTGGATTAGCCATGCAAAATTGCCCCTTAGTGTCAGGGGGGTTAGCAGGGTAAATACGTGGAGTTATGGGGAAAGGGCCTGGGTGTGATTGTTGTCAGTGAAGGCTTGATGGGCCAAATGGCCTCCTCCTGCACTGTAGGGATTCTATGATTCTTCTCTTGGTCTTCCCTGGGGATCTGAGAACAGCTTTACCTGCTCTGAATGGAGGTGGTCTCTGCCATAAAGGAGCTTCAACCTGGTAAGGTGCCTGGGCCTGATGTTTGGGCGTGAATTCTACAAGGAATTCAAAGGCTTGTTATTAGACTCATTAATTGGTGTGTATAATCACTCATTTGGCGTACGTTTGTTATCGCAGTCAATCCTTGAGGCGAATATTTCCTTCATCCTGGAATTAGATGAGAATCCTGAGCAGCGTACTTCTCGCAGACCTTTCTCTTTATTGAGTGATGATTTGAAGGTCTTGCCTCAGGTTCTGGTGAAGTGCCTGGAGAAAATCCTTCCTGTGATTATCCAGGGCGATCAGACGGATTTATGAAGGATTATGCAATAATGTTAAGAGGTTGCTGAATATTATCCAGCTCTCCCAAAAGTGTGCTTTAGATGGGTTAGTGATCTCCCTAGGTGCTGAAAAAGCCTCAATAGGGCAGAATGGAATTATCTGTTCTATACTTTGCATAAGTTTGGATTGGGAGGGGATTTGTGAAGTGGATTCAAGTATTCTATAACAACCCAATTGCAGCAGTCCTTACAAATAGCTATAGATCTGATAACTTGGACCTTCAGAGAGAATCATAGAATCCTACAGTGCAGGAGGAGGCCATTTGGCCCATCGAGTCTGCACTGACCACAATCCCACCCAGACCCTATCCCCATAACCCCATGCATTTATCCTAGCTAGCCCCCCTGACACTAAGGGTCAATTTAGCATGGCCAATCCACCTAACCTGCATATCTTTGGACTATGAGAGAAAACCGGAGCACCCGGAGGAAACCCACGCTGACACGGAGGAGAATGTACAAACTCCACACAGACAGTCACCCAAGCTGGGAATTGAACCCGGGTCCCTGGCGCTATGAGGCAGCAGTGCTAACCACTGTGCCACCGTGCCGAGAGACTAGGTAGGGATGTCCCTCATCTCCCCCCTTGTATGTTCTAGCTTTAACCTTCGGTGGAAGCCATTAGAATGGTCCCCAGCTTTATGGGCTGCCCAGGGGAGATAGGCAGCACAAACCTCCACTCTGTGCGGATGGTGTGTTGCTGTTTGCCTCTGAGCCAGTGTCTATGTTCCTGCTATTATAATAGATATAGATTTAGTCTTTCTTCGGGTTATAAGATTAACTTTGCAAAATGGGAGGCCATGCCCCTGGGCAGTTATGGGGTAGACCCCTCTTTCTTCTCATTTTCCGGTTCGATGAAGGCTTGATGGGCCAAATCCCCTCCCAATCCAAACTCATGCAAAGTATAGAACAGATAATTCCATTCTGCCCTATTGAGGCTTGTTCAGCACCCAGGGAGATCATTAACATTTGGAATACTGCGTCCAGTTCTGGTCGCCACACTACCAGAAGGACGTGGAGGCTTTAGAGAGAGTGCAGAGGAGGTTTACCAGGATGTTGCCTGGTATGGAGGGGCTTAGTTATGAGGAGAGATTGGGTAAACTGGGGTTGTTCTCACTGGAAAGACGGAGGATGAGGGGAGACCTAATAGAGGTGTATAAAATTATGAAAGGCATAGATAGGGTGAACGGTGGGAAGCTTTTTCCCAGGTCGGTGGTGACCTTCATGAGGGGTCATAGGTTCAAGGTGACGGCGGGGGGAGGTTTAACACGGATATCAGAAGGATGTATTTTACACAGAGGGTGTTGGGGGCCTGGAATGCGCTGCCGGACAAGGTGGTGGAGGTGGGCACACTGGGAACGTTTAAGACTTATCTAGATAGCCACATGAACGGAGTGGGAATGGAGGGATACAAAAGAATGGTCTAGTTTGGACCAGGGAGCGGTGCGGGCTTGGAGGGCCGAAGGGCCTGTTCCTGTGCTGTATTGTTCTTTGTTCTTTTGTTCTAAAACACACTTTTGGGAGAGCTGGATAATATTCATCAACCTCCTAACATTACTGCATAATCCTTCATAAATCCGTCTGAGCGCCCTGGATAATCACAGGAAGGATTTTCTCCAGGCACATCACCAGAACCTGAGACAAGACCTTCAAATCAACACTCAATAAAGAGAAGGGTATGTGAGAAGTACGCTGCTCAGGATTCTCATGTAATTCCAGGATGAAGGAAATATTCGCCTCAAGGATTGACTGCGATAACAAACGTACGCCAAATGAGTGATTATACACACCAATTAATGAGTCTAATAACAAGCCTTTGAATTCCTTGTAGAATTCACACCCAAACATCAGGCCCGGGCACCTTACCAGCTGAAGCTCTTTTATGGCAGAGACCACCTCCATTCAGAGCAGGTAAAGCTGTTCTCAGATCCCCAGGGAAGACCAAGAGAAGAATCATAGAATCCCTACAGTGCAGGAGGAGGCCATTTGGCCCATCAAGCCTTCACCGACAAGGGATAATGAGAATGATGGTCCCATCAAGGTTTCCCTATCTGGGCATTTGCGTTGCCTCTTATTTTCAGCAGTTATATAACACAAACAGCATGGTGGCAGACTGGTTAGCACTGCTGCCTCACAGCCCCCAGGATCTGTGTTCGATTCCTGGCTCGGGTCACTGTCTGTGTGGAGTTTGCACATTCTCCCTGTGTCTGTGTGGGTTTCCTTCGGATGCTCCGGTTTTCTCCCACACTCCAAAGATGGGCAGGTTAGGTGGATTGGCCATGCTAAATTGGCCCTTAGGTCCCAGGTTAGATGGATTAGCAGGGTAAATATGTGGGGTTACAGGGATAAGGTCTGGGTAGGATGCTCTGTTGGAGAGTCGGTGCAGACTTGATGGGCCGAATGGCCTCCTTCTGCGCTGTTGGAATTCTATGATTCTATAGCAGTTTGATATGCGGAGTGACCATTTCAGAGGGCAGTTAGGATGGTAGACATGCCTTCGGTTTAACATCTGATTAGAAATACAGCAACTCCAAATGTGTAACACCCCCTCAATACTGCACTGGAGCGTCAGCCATGACTTTTGTGTTCCACTTCTGAAGTGGGGCATGAACCGAGAGCCTTCAGATTTCAGCCTGAGTGCTGCCAACTGAGCCACAGCTGACATCAAACACCAAGCTTTTCATCGAATCATACAATCCCTACAGTGCAGGAGGAAGCCATTCGGCCTATCGAGCCTGACAGGGCAACTTACCCAGGCCCTATCCCCGTAACCCCATGTATTTACCCCACTATTGCCCCTAACCTAAAGTTAAAAAAAAGTAAAGTTTATTTATTAGTCACAAGTAAGGCTTACATTAACACTGCAATGAAGTTACTATGAAATTCCCCCAGTCGCCACACTCCGGCGCCTGTTCGGGTCAATGCACCTAACTAGCACGTCTTTCAGACTGTGGGAGGAAACCGGAGCACCCGGAGGAAACCCATGCAAACACGGGGAGAACATGCAAACTCCACACAGACAGTCATAGATTCATCGAGGTTTACAGCATGGAAACAGGCCCTTCAGCCCAACTTGTCCACGCCGCCCTTTTTTAAAAAAAACCCTAAGCTAATCCCAATTGCCTGCATTTGGCCCATATCCCTCTATACCCGTCTTACCCATGTAACTATCTAAATGCTTTTTAAAAGACAAAATTGTACCCGCCTCTACTACTACCTCTGGCAGCTCGTTCCAGACACTCACCACCCTCTGTGTGAAAAAATTGCCCCTCTGGACACTTTTGTATCTCTTCCCTCTCACCTTAAACCTATGCCCTCTAGTTTTAGACTCCCCTACTTTTGGGAAAAGATATTGACTATCTACCTTGTCTGTGCCCCTCATTATTTTATAGACCTCTATAAGGTCACCCCTCAGCCTCCTACCCTCCAGAGGAAAAAGTCCTAGTCTATTCAGCCTCTCCTTATAACTCAATCCGTCAAGTCCCGGTAGCATCCTAGTAAATCTTTTCTGCACTCTTTCTAGTTTAATAATATCTTTCTATAATAGGGTGACCAGAATTGCACACAGTATTCCAAGTGTGGTCTTACCAATGTCTTGTACAACTTCAACAAGACGTCCCAACTCCTGTATTCAATGTTCTGACCGATGAAACCAAGCATGCCGAATGCCTTCTTCACCACTCTGTCCACCTGTGACTCCACTTTCAAGGAGCTATGAACATGTACCCCTGGATCTCTTTGTTCTGTAACTCTCCCCAACGCCCTACCATTAACTGAGTAAGTCCTGCCCTGGTTCAATCTACCAAAATGCATCACCTCGCATTTGTCTAAATTAAACTCCATCTGCCATTCGTCAGCCCACTGGCCCAATTGATCAAGATCCCATTGCAATTGGAGATAACCTTCTTCACTGTCCACTATGCCACCAATCTTGGTGTCATCTGCAAACTTACTAACCATGCCCCCTACATTCTCATCCAAATCATTAATATAAATGACAAATAACAGTGGGCCCAGCACTGATCCCTGAGGCACACCGCTGGTCACAGGCCTCCAGTTTGAAAAACAACTCTCTACAACCACCCTCTGGCTTCTGTCAAGAAGCCAATTTTGTATCCATTTAGATCCTCACCCTGGATCCCGTGAGATTTAACTTTATGCAACAACTTACCAAGCGGTACCTTGTCAAAGGCCTTGCTAAAGTCCATGTAGACAACATAACCCAAGCTGGGTCTCTGGCGCTGTGAGGCAGCAGTACTAATCACTGTGCTAAAATGCGCACATCTTGGGACACTGAGGGGCAATTTAGCATGGCCAATCCCCCTAACCTACACATCTTGGGACACTGAGAGGCAGTTTAGCATGGCCAATCCCCCTAACCTACACATCTTGGGACACTGAGGGGCAATTTAGCATGGCCAATCCCCCTAACCTACACATCTTGGGATACTGAGAGGCAATTTAGCATGGATAATCCCCCTAACCTGCACATCTTGGGACACTGAGGGGCAGTTTAGCATGGCCAATTCCCCTAACCTACACATCTTGGGACACTGAGAGGCAATTTAGCATGGCCAATCCACCACTTTCGTTCCATGAGGGTTGCAGATTGCGTAGCGTTGAGATATAGACCAACCATGATCCAACTGAACACTCCCAAGAGGGGCAGAATGGCCTCCTCCTGTTCCTATGACCCTCTTACTTCATTGTACACAGTGGCTAGCTCCTTAAGGCACCTCAGCACAACGGGTTAATTGAAATCATGTTCTGGCAAAAGAAAGCAAATACTGGATTATTTAAGAAAGGTAGCATTTTGTAGCAACTTACCCTGTCGTTTGTTAATGTTCTGACTTCACATGCATGCTAAATATCTGCTGGCCTCAAACACTAACAATACTGCATTAAACATCTTACTGGATCACTTCAACTTTATCCATTAAACAAACAAGCCTTTGGAAAAGATAGAAAAAAAAACCTCTGTGAATTGCCAGACTAACACAGGGACAAGCCAATCCCTGAAGGTGATTCCTGCACTGTGCAAGCTTCAGACACAGACATATGGACACAAGTTAACAAAGTCTGCAGCTTAGATCAACACTGAGTCCCAGGATTGCTGTAAATATTCTTTTACAAGCTCTTGCAGGTTTAAACAGCAGGAAGCGAAGCACGGCAGGTCTATCAGTCACTGGAGTGTTTTACTGACAGGCAGGTAGGGGGAATGAAGGCACATTTAGAATATAAGCCGGAATTCCCCGGCTGTTCACGCTGGCGGGATTCCTGGCAGCGTGGGGGTGATGTTAATGGGAATTCCCATTGACAGCGGCGGGAACCAGAGAATCCCACCGCTAGCACACAACGCGCCACCTCCCGCCAGCGGGAATCACGCGGCTGGGAGACCGGAGAATCGCGCCCATAATCTCTGAAGCTGGCACCAAGATTGTCTCAGGAAACTGTACTGAGTGGGAAAGATGCTGAAAAGGTGTCTTGTGTCAGTATTTCTATAGGTGACACGGTGTCACATCGCTGGTCCAGTAACCCAGAGACCCAGAAAGATATTCTGTGGGGGAAGGGTTCAAATCCCACCATGGCATCCCACCATACAGACAAAGCATACCGTTCATAGAGAAGGAAAGGAGAGGATGCAGAATGTAGTGTTACAGTCATAGCTAGGGTGTAGAGAAAGATCAACTTAATGCGAGGTAGGTCCATTCAAAAGCCTGATGGCAGCAGGGAAGAAGCTGTTCTTGAGTCGGTTGGTACGTGACCTCAGACTTTTGTATCTTTTTCCCGATGGAAGAAGGTGGAAGAGAGAATGACCGGGGTGCGTGGGGTTCTTCATTATGATGGCTGCTTTTCCGAGGCAGCGAAAGTGTAGACAGAGGGCCTGATTTTACCATTTTGAGTCTAAGTGCCGAATCCGAGCGTTAAATAGATCCGCGCCTGGCATCCTCTTTCCAGCGCGCCCATACGCGTTTTGCCGGCTTCGGTCCGATTTGCACTGTGGGCGGGGCTTAGCGCTGGCGGACCGATCGGAGCTCTGAACTGCGCATGCGCAGTTCGAACAAAATCTGACAGAGCGCGCCCGGGTGCGAAAGAAAAAGAAAGCAGAAAGTGGCGACAGCGGCTCTCTGGCGATCATCCTCTGGTCGGGGGGTGGGGGAGGTTGGTGGGGGGGAGGGGGTGCGGGACCCAGATCATCCTCTGGTCGGGGTTGGGGGGGGGGTCCGCTGCCAGTCTGCGGCCGATCGGTGGGGAGGGAGGGGGCAGGGGGGTCCGCCGCCACTCTGTGGGCGATCCCTCCTCCCCACCGGAGGAATGAATCCCTCCTGCCGGAGTGGACGTGCGGCCATGCCACAAAACCTTCAGGATGAAGTGATTCCTCGTTAAGAAGATGAAGCAGAACCGGCCGATTCCACAGTGGATCCACATAAAAACCAGCTACAAGATCAGTCCAAGTCCAAGAGGAGACACTGGAGAAGGACCAAGCTGGGCCTGTAAAGGGATACACCATCACTGGTACACTACCAGCCACAGCCATCTCTCCTGCTCTCTTGCCCCTGCAGGGAAGAGTAATCTGTGACTGGTAGTGTACCAGTGATGGTGTGTCCCTTTACAGGCCCAGCTTGGCGGTAGGGTTGGGCGCGCGGTTCATTAAGTCGATTTAAATGCATGCAAATGCATTTAAATGGTCGGGCCGCCCGATTTGGGCACGGGCCGGACCCTTGCCCGAATCGGGTGTCGGTAAAGCCGCGATCTGCTTGGAATCAGATGCAGATCGCGGTATAGGCCCGACGCCCAACTTTACGGGCGCGAAGTTTTGGTAAAATCGGGCCCAGAGTCAATGGATGGAAGGCTTGTTTGCGTGATGGACTGGGCTTCATTCACAACCCTTTGTAGTTTTTTGCGGTCATGGGCAGAGCAGGAGCCATACCAAGCTGTGATACAATCAGAAAGAATGCTTTCTATGGTGCATCTGTAAAAGTTGTTGAGAGTCGTAGCTGACATGCCAAATTTCCTTCATCTTCTGAGAAAGTAGAAGTGTATTCTCAGCTCTGAAAATTCAAATTTCTTGTTTTTGATTCCCACATCAGTGGGAATCATTACCCTGTTAAATCCTTTTAACACCTTAAAGCACCTGAGTCAGATCCCCCTTCCTCAATCTCCTATACACATGCCACATCTGTGCAAGATGTTCTCATGACTGAACCCTCGACGTCCCAGGAAGGGTGGTTGAGGTGAAATCATGGAATCGTTTCGGATGCTGTGTTGGAAAGCCAAGAATTCTGGAAAAAGGGGGTCAATGGACCGAAGGGAATTTTTCAGTCCAGCCTATGGTGTGACTTATTCTGTTGTTTGTGAAATATTCTCTGTAGACACTTCGACCAGTTTATTACACATTTAAAGTTAAAGTTTTATTTTTAAATCAAAAGTAGGCTTACATTAACAGTGCAATGAAGTTACTGTGAAAATCCCCTAGTCGCCACACTCCAGCGCCTGTTTGGGTACACTGAGGGAGAATTTAGCATGGCCAATGCACCTAACCAACACGTCTTTTAGATTGTGGGAGGAAACCAGAGCACCCGGAGGGAACCCACGCAGACACGGGGAGAATGTACTAACTCCACACAGACATTGACCTAAGCCAGGAATCGAACCCAGGTTCCTGGCACTGTGAGGTAGCAGTGCTAACCACTGTGCCACCGTGCCATCCCGACATTTTACTTTATGAGACAGACAAAGGATTGTGGTTCAAATCAAACTTTATTAAAACACTCACGGATTAAAGAAACAATTCTTACATGATAGATTGAGTTAACTTTCTCCAAACTAGGCTAATTGCCTAAGAAATAAATACTACCCGGTCTGGTGAAATCGATTGGGCTTTTGGATTCAATTCACTGAGCTCACGGTGACAGATGAACTTAGGGTGCACTTGACACGAAGGTGAATCTCGCACGGCTTCTTGCGTCATCCCAGGCCACAGCAGGTTTGGTCGGATCTTCACTGGAGTTTGTCTTGAAAATGTCTGTTTTTATCCCTTCCTTTCTTGAGCCCTTCTGGAATGTTCTCTGGCTTTGAGTCAATGGGGTGACAGGGCAGGGGGGTCACAGCACCCAGTGAGGTTAGGCCAGGTCATCGTAGTTGTACATCTTTCTTTAATAGCAGGGAATCTGTCTGAAACTAGGGAATACCCAATCATAATGTCTTCGGGATGAGTACCTCCTGACGGGTTTTGGGCTACAACAACTCTTCCATTGTAGGGTTTGAGCCTACCTACTCAATATGTAAGAGATCTGGGTTCTGGTTTCATGGTGACTTCCCTATTAAGGTGAAGTACCCCTATTCGATATGCAAGACAGTTCTGTTGGCTTTTGACCCGTGGTCACCTCATAGCAGCAGTTTTTAGCTGTATTGATTTAAAATGTCCAGTGTTATATTGGGCCTAATTCCTCAGGCTTTGTCCATTTGACCACAGTCCCTCCTCTTGATCCAATGAGCCTCAGCGAATAGGATCACACAACCCAAGTCAAATTCCCTTTACAGGCAATCATCTGAGTCTCAGACAGCCAGCCCAAATCCCTCACCCTTTTCAATATACAAACATTTGTGACTCAGAAAACCTAAATAACGCAAGTCATGTGGGTTGCCATTGACCAGAAACTCAACTGGACTCACCACATAAACACAGTGGCTACAAGAGCAGGTCAGAGGCTAGGAATACTGCGGCGAGTAACTCACCTCCTGACTCCCCAAAGCCTGTCCACCATCTACAAGGCACAGGTCAGAAGTGTGATGGAATATTCCCCACTTGCCTGGATGGGTGCGGCTCCAACAACACTCAAGAAGCTTGACACCATCCAGGACAAAGCAGCCCGTTTGATTGGCACCACATCTACAAACATCCACTCCCTCCACCACCGACACTCAGTGGCAGCAGTGTGTACTATCTACAAGATGCACTGCAGCAATTCACCAAAGATCCTTAGGCAGCACTTTCCAAACCCATGACCACTTCCATCTGGAAGGACAAGGGCAGCAGATACCAAAAGAGAAAACGCTGGAAAATCTCAGCAGGTCTGGCAGCATCTGTAAGGAGAAAAAAGAGCTGTGTTTCGAGTCCAGATGACCCTTTGTCAAAGCTTTGACAAAGGGTCATCTGGACTCGAAAGGTCAGCTCTTTTTTCTCTCCTTACAGATGCTGCCAGACCTGCTGAGATTTTCCAGCGTTTTCTCTTTTGGTTTCAGATTCCAGCATCCGCAGTAATTTGCAGCAGATACATGGGAACACCACCACCTGCAAGTTCCCCTCCAAGCCACTCACCATCCTGACTTGGAAATATATCGCCACTCCTTCGCAGTCGCTGGGTCAAAATCCTGGAATTCCCTCCCTAACGGCATTGTGGGTCAACCCACAGAACATGGACTGCAGCGATTCAAGAAGGCAGCTCTCCATCACCTTCTCAAGGGCAAATGGGGATGGACAACAATTGCTGGCCAACCAGCGACGCCCATGTCCCATAAATGAATAAATAAAAAGACAATGGAAACACAAATCTCAAACATAGTAAAACTAAAAATTAAAAACGGGTTTGTACAGTATTTTCGCGAACTTGTACAAAATGAATATTTACAAATATGTAAAAAGGTGTCTTTAATATACGTGTGGAGACTGTTTATCAGGTATCTTCATATTTAGTGTCTGTAGTAGCTCTTTCTTCCATCGGGTGGATTCTACTGTGAGGATAGGATGGCGTACATTCGAGTCACTTTTACTGGGCTGTACCTACAACATGCCACCCTCACATTCACCTGCATCCAGTGGGGTGTACCACATGTACCCAGAGTTTGCCTTGTTTGCTCAGTGTCTTCAGTGAATTTATCCCTGTGATGAATCCAAAGAGGTAAATCTTCAGAATCTCTTCTAAGTCCAGCGGCACAGTGGTTAGCATTGCTGCCTCCCAATGTCAGGGACCCAGATTCAATTCCCGGCTTGGGTCACTGTCTGTGCGGAGTCTGCACGTTCTCCCCGTGTCTGCGTGGGTTTCCTCCGGGTGCTCCGGTTTTCTCCCACAGTCCGAAAAATGTGCTGGTTAGATGCATTGGCCATGCTAAATTCTCCCTCGGTGTACCCGAACAGGTGCCGGAGTGTAGCGACTAGGGGATTTTCACAGTAACTTTTTAATTATTTTTTTATTTTATTTATTATTGTCACAAGTAGGCTTACATTAACACTGCAATGAAGTTGCTGTGAAAATCCTCCGATCGCCACACTCCGGTGCCTGTTCGGGTACACTGAGGGAGAATTTAGCACGGCCATCGCACCTAACCAGCATAAAAGCAAATTACTGCGGATGCTGGAATCTGAAACCAAAAGAAAAAATGCTGGAAAATCTCAGTAGGTCTGGCAGCTTTGACAAAGGGTCATCTAGACTTGAAATATCAGCTCTTTTTTCTCCTTACAGATGTTGCCAGACCTGCTGAGATTTTCCAGCATTTTCTCTTTTGGGCACCTAACCAGCATGTCTTTCGGACTGTGGGAGGAAACCCACACAGGCACGGGGAAAGCGTGCAAACTCCACACAGACAGTGACCCAAGCCGGGAATCGAACCCAAGTCCCTACCACTGTGAGGCAGCAGTGCTAACCACTGTGTCACCATGTTGCCCCTTCATTGCAACTTCATTGCAATGTTAATGTAAGCCTACTTGTGACACTAATAAATAAACTAAGTTCATGGTTATCCTGAGGGGAAATCAAGGCAGCATCTGTTATTATCCATAGATAATATCTGTACGATTTTGAATACATTCTCCTAAACTTCCTCCACTGGTTGCGGGAGATCTCTATTCGCCATGTTTTAGTGCTGTCCTCTACTTGTCTTGCCGAATTTTCCTCAAAGCTGCTTTTTAACTGATTTTTTCTCCGAGTTTCCCCTTTTTGCTGCCTCAATTGTGTCAGGCATAAACACTGGCCTTAGGCTTTGAGGACTGATCCCAAACTTTAGAACTGAGAGCGTGTTTGTGGCCTTGCGTCTGTGTTTGGTCTGCGGTGCCTATTGGATAGACGCATATACTGGTGGGACCAGGACCACTCTGCCCGGTCCTTCCATCGTTCTGTGTGACTGGGGAGGAGAACAATGTGTGCCTGCTTTCAGTCAGTAGTTTTGCACTTCAGCGTTTAGCGTGTGGAGTGTCTGGGCATGCGAGGGGCTTTTAGAATAGGAGGCCTCCTCATTGATACGTCTGATCAATTGTTTCCATGGGCCTCAGAGCCAAGCCGACTCTTTAATGCTCTGGGAGCGGAGCACAGTTCTCCCGGTTCGGTTTCGTGGCAGTAATTGGGGTGGTCAGGACATCCCCTCTCGGTTCCGTGGAATTCAGACCAGGGCCCCGGGATCAGGACGTCCGGGCCGACATCTCACATCCCGCTAGGGATCTGAGACACTGGTGGCCTCCAGGCATGTCACTGAAGATTAAAATCAGGTATGCCCAAGAGGCCGGAATTGGAGGAGCACAGATCTCTGGGTTGTGGGGCTAGAGGAGACAACAGAGATTGGGAGGGGCGATGACATGGAGGGATTCAAAAACAATCATGGAATTCATAGAATCATAGAACAACAATCCTCCCTGGGCCCTATCCCCATAACCCCACGAATTTACCCTGCTAATCCCCCTGACATTCTACATTCTGTACTCTATCCTTCCCTTCCCTACGTACGGTATGTTTTGTCTGTATAGCGTGCAAGAAACAATAGTTTTCACTGTATATTTACCCTGCTAACCGACGTTCTACATTCTGTACTCTCTCCTTTCCTTCCCTATGTACGGTATGCTTTGTCTGTATAGCGCCCAAGAAGTAACACTTTTCACTGCATACTGATATGTGACAATAATGAACCAAATCAAGACACGAAGGGGCAATTTAACATGGCCAATCAACCTAATCTGCACATCTGCCCGAGGCCAGAATTGAACGCAGGTCCCTGATGTTGCAAGAAGTCTCACAACACCAGGTTAAAGTCCAACAGATTTATTAACCTAGTGTTGTGAGACTTCTTACTGTGCCTACCCCAGTCCAACGCCGGCATCCTGGCGCTGCGAGGCAGCAGTGCTAACCACGGTGCCACCGTGCCGCCCTGAATGAAGAATGGGTTAAAATCTAGGTTTGAGAGCCAATGTCGATATTGTTGGTGGAAACTTGTTTGCCGGCTTTCTCCACAATGACGAATAGTGACTACACCTCAAAAAGCATTCCACTGGCTTTGACACATCCTGAGCATTTGTAAATTGTGGTACAAACGCTTCATAACACCATCGTTACCACTGCCCAATACGTTGCTGCGAAAAAAAAATCTTCCTTTTTTTTGGTCAGACTGCTTCTGGTTGTTGGAAAGTTGCTGAAAGGAATGTCGGTGCACCTTTAACTCCCAACGCAAATCCCAGGGGTCTCTGATTGTCCAGCTTCTATTCAGTGACCTGGTCAGTTGAAGTCTGAAATTACAGCCAGTCACACCTCAGAGGAGGACTGCCAGCACCAGGGCCTATTGACGAGCCTGGATTCACTTCACTACATCATTGAACATGAAAAGGGGAGGGAGGCAAGTTTGTGTTTATTTTTCAGTCTCTTTTTTATTGACTTGATCCACGGCCCTTGAGCGATAGGTTAATTGGTGTCTGTTCAAGAAGCAGGCACCTGTTGGGAGGCACAGCTCCCAGCAAAAGATAAAGAAGGCTCAGATTCAAGTTTCAGAGATGACAAGCATTCCCGGACAAAGGCAACTTTGTAGGTCTTGTTTTGGGTAAGGGTGTAGAAAGCCTGGGCCTACTTGGCCACTTTGATTGGAGCCTATTGGCCATCTTGCCGCCCATACCTGCAAGGGAGTTTGCGGTTCACCGTGTGTGGGAACAACTCAAGGCCAAAGGTTAATAAAGGCTCATTGCTCTGCTTGAGTGTCCAGTACATTAAGGCTTCAGTCAGGCGTAACCTAGTCACCTATGGCAGTAACACATTGCCACCACTGTCATCACCCTTTCTAATGTAGGCTGACTAAAGCAGCTCCCATAACACAAAAACACTTCACCTTTCAGCACAAGGTTGATAACAATACACCTGTACCTTACTTGAAGTCTAGGACAGTCGTAATTTATACCCAAAGCATTTCTCAAACACTTGTTAATATTAAAGACCTCAGGTCATTTGAGATTTTAGGCCTGCGAGCCTCAAATTCCTGTTTTGAAAAGTCCGAGGCTTGGTGACATTGCAAATGACAGAACTTCGACCGGAATTTTACCGGCAGGCCTGCCCCGATTCCGGGGGCGGACGAGGCTCGGAGGACGGCATTCTCGGTTGGCCTCGGGAGGGATCGTATGATCCTCGGGCAGACGTCCTGGTAAAATTCCGTCCTTCGTCTCAAACACATGGGTCGGAATATCACGGACATTCAGACCAGCGGGATTTTCCCATCCCGCTGCAGCGAACGGAAAGTTAGCTGGGTGCCAAATTCTCCAACCTTGCTGCAACGGGAGCGTGATGTGACCGGCCAGCAAGATTGTGCCCGTTGTCAGACAAATAGGCCGGAATTTTGGCGTCCAGCCCGCCATGAGGATCGGAGCGGGCGAGGGGCGGACTATGGAAAGGTCTGTTGACCTTGGACAGGATTTTACGGTTTTGGGATGAGCGAAGCCGTAAAATCCCACCCCAAAGAATGTGCTGCTGATTTTTATCTGGATGTTACTCCGAATGTCTTGCGAGTGGGATTGCCTCATGGTGTTTCCATTCTTGACTCTGCTTGAGCTTTGAGACTCACTCCCTAATAGGAATGGACAACAAATGCGGGCCTAGCCAGCGGCACCCACGTCCTGTGAAGGAATGAAAACAATGGATAGCTATGGATCTCACACACCCAATCATCTTACAGCCTTGGGAGCGAGAGGAGAGGATGTGATAAAGGAGGGAACTCCATGATCGATAACTCCAGCAGAGGCAGCAAGAGAGGGGGAGGGTGGTCAGAAGGTGGCCATCCGTGGAAGATATCAGGTTAGAGGTCACTGGTGTGTCAGATGTCCGAGAGGCAATGCCACAGATGCCCTCGGCAGTCTCGGGTCACAAAAATCACCTGGAATCTGCGGCCACATGGATTTGGCACCAATGTCCAAGCCTGCAACGCCCAAAGTGACGGTGGCACTCACCTTTCACATTATTGGCTGCTGCCAGCGCTCCAGGAGTGTTATGTTTGGCACCTCGCGGCTGCCACATACTGGCGCATTGAAGGGACGAACAATACACTCTGCTGCCACCCCAATGGGTTCATCAGGTCCACCACAGCAGGTGGCCAGGACTTTGCGACCATCACTTGATTTCCGGTGTTGTCAGCTGCTTAATGTATGCAGCACCTCATTTCCCCACAATTTGAATCTCATTAACAGGCCCGGGACTGAAGTCTCTGCTTCAGACTAGCCTCCCACTTGCGGGGAGCTGGCGGCCCGATCCCACTGGAGTGAAGGTGGGGCAATCAAGGCCCCCCAGAGGGTCGGGCTATGAAGGGTGGTGCCCTCTGGGCATTGGCACCCTGGCACTTACCAAGGGCAAAGTGCCAAGGCCTAGGGGGGACCTTGGCACTGCGCACCGGGGATGGAACCTAATGGGGCAGGACCTGAGGTGTGGGGCCTCAGGGGGAGTGGGGGGTGGGGGGGGGGGGTGATCGGCAGGGTTGGGGGGGTCTTGCTGCCACTCTGCATTTGGATTGAGTGACAGAGGGAGGGAGGCCAAGGATTGGGGCTGGCTATCAGGGTGGGGTGGCAGCCTGCTGGGGGGGAGGGGGGTGGGGTTTGGGGCTGCGGGGGAGGGGAGTCGGCAATGTGGGTCAGGGGGTCGGCACTGCCAGTGGCGAAGGGGATCGTTGAGGGGGGGGGGGGACGTGGGAGATTGGGGCTGCTGGGGCAGGGTGGGGATGGCAGGAGGTAAAGGCAGGCTGGAAGGGGAGGGGCCGTTGAGACTGGATGCGGGCATGTTTGGTGGGATCCAGCGATTGGGCTGTGGAGGGGTTGTACGGCTGGCAGTGCGGGGGTCGTGAGGCTGGCCAGTGATCGAGCTGGCCAGAGATCGGGAAGCTGGCACTGCGGGGCCACTGCACATGCGCCGATCTCAGCGCTGACCGATTGGTGCATGCACAGTGGCCCGCTCAGTGCTGTGCTGCCGGCCTCTCCAGTGGGAATAAGCCCTGCCCAAAGCTTTTTGAATTGATTTATGCCAGTGAACTCTGCAGTGTACAGAGTGTGGGAGATACATTTTGAAACTCCAGCTGAAAAATCCAGCGTGATTTATTCCAGTTTTCACGCAAATTCAACACATAGAATTTCTTTGGGAGAATCGTCTCCCCCATGGAGAAGCAGGAATACTGTGGACAATCTCATATACAGGAGATTCATCTGAGTGTGAGGAACTGACATGACTATTTTCCCATTAGTGGACATGTTTGCAGACTTGCGATGTCTCTGAACCCCACCCTCACCCACTCCAGG
The DNA here is from genome assembly GCF_964213995.1 of Mustelus asterias. Classification (NCBI taxonomy): domain Eukaryota; kingdom Metazoa; phylum Chordata; class Chondrichthyes; order Carcharhiniformes; family Triakidae; genus Mustelus; species Mustelus asterias. The sequence continues at coordinate 88,657,186 of NC_135813.1, read as the reverse complement.
AGCTTACTTCCTCTACGACTAAGGTAGACAGTCAACATCTTTTCCCAAAGGAAGGGGTGTCTAAAACTAGAGGGCATAGGTTTAAGGTGAGAGGAGAGAGATACAAAAGGGTCCAGAGGGGCAATTTTTTCACACAGAGGGTGGTGAGTGTCTGGAACAAGCTGCCAGAGGTAGTAGTAGAGGTGGGTACAATTTTGACTTTTAAAAAGCATTTAGAGAGTTACATGGGTAAGACTCCGCTCACCTGATGAAGGAGCAGCGCTCCGAAAGCTCATGATTCCAAATAAACCTGTGGACTTTAACCTGGTGTTGTGAGGCTTCTTAATGGGTAAGATGGGTATAGAGGGATATGGGCCAAATGTGGGCAATTGGGACTAACTTAATTGTACAAACTGGGTGGCATGGATAAGTTGGGCCAGAGGGCTTGTTTCCATGCTGTAAAGCTCTGTGACTCTATGACTCTACCACTTAGAATAGGAAGGTGAGTGGGCCTCCGTCACACACACTCACTACTGAATACTATTAGCCAGTGGACATACATTAGGATGGGATCTCAAAACTTGCTCCATCGTTACAGGTCCTTGACTTCACATCAGGCAGTTCAATTTTCCCCAAGGGACATAATCTCAGGCAACCTCCTTGTCCCACATCTTCCTCTACGTGTCACAGAGTGGTGACCATCAATGGACAGAAACATGAACATTAAATAAAGACTAAGATAACCGCAAAATACTGCGGATGCTGGAATCTGAAAGAAAAACAGAAAAATGCTGGAATATCTCAGCAGGTCTGACAGCATCTGTGGGGAGAGAATAGAGCCAATGTTTCGAATCTAGATGACCCTTCGTCAGAGCTAAATAAAGACTGATTGCCAATACAACAGCACTGTGCACTTGTACACAATGAAGGTGATTTCTAATATTCTCCTGAACATTCAATGAGTGCCAACAATGTGGCATGCCAGAATTGTTAGGTCTCTGACTCAACAAGTCCCTAATTAGGATAACGATGTACTCATGAATAAATGCAATGTTTGACAAAAATAATTTCATAAAAACACCCAACGCCACCTTTATGTTCTCATCAATTTTTAATTTTACTTTTCCTAACCCTACGTTTTGGTGTGAATCCGACATCAGCAGCCCAGGAGGATACAGCCCGCCGATTGCTGCCTGCGATGACTTTGACATGTATCCTCTGGAAATCCGGGGCCTTGGAGGCTCTGGCCTACTGGAGGTGGTGGGATGCGGGTGGGGGGGGGGGGGGGGGTGTGTGGTCCTGTGCGTGGGCGGAAGAACAACTTCCTTGTCCACGGCTGGAGGCAATGAGGTCAATGGCAGCGAACATTCATATTGGGGGAGACCTGAGAGGAAGCCTGTGGGATGTGGGGGGGCGGGGGGGGAGTGGGGGGGGGGGGGGCGGATTGATGGGGGAAGTTTGAGGGAGGCTGAGGGTTAGGAAAGGTTACAAAAGGGGAGGGGATGGCCGAGTGGTATTATTGCTAGATTACTAATCCAGAAACTGAGCTAATATTCTGGGGACATGGGTTCGAATCCGCCATGGCAGGTAGTGGAATTTGAATTCAGTAAAAAAATCTGGAATTAAGAATCTACTGATGACCATGAAACCATTGTCGATTGTTGGAAAAACCCATCTGTCCTTTAGGGAAGGAAATCTGCTCTCCTTACCTGGTCTGGCCTACATGTGACTCCAGATCCATAGCAACGTTGTTGACTCTCAACTGCCTCTGAAATGGTTTAGCAAGACACTCAGTTTGCAAATAGGGATGGGTAATAAATGCTGGCCAGCCAGCGATGCCCTTGTCCCAAAAATGGATAACAAAAAAAACCAAATTGTCCAAACTGTAAAATGAATGGAGTTCATTCTATGTCTTCCCTGCTTGTTCAAAGCACCTGATCTCAGACTTTTGTATCTTTTTACCAATAGAAGAAGGTGGAAGAGAGAATGTCCGAGGTGTGTGGGGGTCCTTAATTATGCTGGCTGCTTTGCCGAGGCAGTGGGAAGTGTAGACAGAGTCAATGGATGGGAGGCTGGTTTGCGTGATGGATTGGGCTACATTCACGACCTTTTGTAGCTCCTTGCGGTCTTGGGCAAAGCAGGAGCCATACCAAGCTGTGATACAACCAGAAAGAATGCTTTCTATGGTGCATCTGTAAAAGTTGGTGAGAGTCGTAGCTGACATGCCAAATTTCTTCCGTCGGGAAAAAGATACAAAAGTTTGAGGTCATGCACCAACCAATTCAACAACAACTTCTTCCCTGCTACCATCAGTCTTTTGAATGGACTTACCTCACATTTTGATCTTTCTCTACACCCTAGCTATGACTGTCACACTACATTCCGCACTCTCCTGTTTCCTTCTCTATGAACGGTATGCTTTGTATAGCGCGCAAGAAACAATACTTTTCACTGTATACTAATACATGTGACAACAATAAATCAAATCAAATCAAATCAAAAATCTTCCAATGAACATTATCCAAGCTCAAATCATTCTTCAAATGTAAATGATGACTGGCGTTGAAGAGAATTATGTTGAATGTTTGGTTCGTGTTAGTAGGGAAAGCAGCAAGTACATGACTGACAGGTTAACCTCCCGAAAACGTGCCGATTTTCAAACCTCAACTGACGGGCGGTGACCCCTTTTAGTTCATTGTGTCGTGACGCCTCAGAGGAAGTAACAAAGACTCCTCTTATCAACCTGCCCTTCCCAACGCCTTGTGTCAAATTAGATTCTCTTTAATCAAGCCAGGCTCCTTATCTCAGCAAATCGCAACTCAAATACTGTTACTTGTTTTCACCTCTGCTTGAACACTGCCTGAACTCTTGCCAGGACGACTGTTCACCTAATCCCTCCATTCCACCTCATAGCCCAGAACAAATAAAAAGGCCCGCTTCCCCTGGGGGCACACTGTAACTGACCTAGATCAATACAAATAGATGCTGATACTCTCTTACTGCTGCTGAATAGCTGTTAATTGAAAATAAATATGCAGACACCAAGCATTGGAAATGCGCTGGACTCTCCATCCTCTGTGATTTTTGTGATCTTCACTTCAGGAAGTGTTTGAAGATTGTAACCTTTTTTGTTCCTTCCTGTCTTGACTCTCTTAAAAGCACACCCAGAGAGAGAGGGAGAACCCTGCATTGATATAGTGCCTTTCACAACCACAGGGCACGGAATCAGCGAATCATAGAATCCCTACACTGCAGAAGGAGGCCATTCAGCCCATCGAGTCTGCACCGACTTTCTGATAGAGCATCTTACCCAGATCTTATCCCTGTAACCACCCCCGCATATTTACCCACTACCCCCCTAATATATGCATCTTTGGGCATTAACATTCAACCCATCCAGTCTGCACTGCCTCTCCAAGAGACCATCTTTCCCAGGCACACCCCCTAACCATGTAACCCCACGCATTTAGCTTGCTAATTCCCCTAACCTACACACTTGGGAACTAAGGGGCAATTTAGCATTGCTAATCAACCTAACCTGCACATCTTTGGACTCTTGGAGGAAACCAGAGCAACCGGAGGAATCAGAGAATCCCTACAGTGCAGAAGAAGGCCATTTGTCCCATCGAGTCTGCATCAACTCTCTGATAGAGCATCTTATCCAGACCCTATCCCTGTAACCCCACGTATTTACCCCACCATCTCCCTAACCTATGCACCTTTGGACACTAACAGACAATTTAACATGACCAATCTACCTAACCCGCACATCTTTGGACTGTGAGAGGAAACTGGAGCACCTGAAGGAAACCCACGCAGACACGGGGAGAACGTGCAAACTCCACACAGTTACCCAAGCTGGGTTTCGAACCCAGGTCCCTGGCGCTGTGAGGCAGCAGCCCTAACCACTGTGCCACTGTGCTGCCCTCATCCCAAAGTGTTCTTACCGTCATCAAAGAGCTTTTCAGGTGTAATGTAGTTGTAATGCTAAATCTAATTTGGGTGCAAATTTGCAAAGCAAGATCTCACAAACAGCAATGTGGTAATGACTAGATAATCTGCTTTGGTGGTGTTAACTGAGGAATAAATATCAATCAGGATACCAGGGAGAGCTCTCAAATAAAAGCCAAATACTGCGAATGCTGCAAATCTGAGATAAAAAGATTCTGAAGAAACATATTTGACCTGAAACTCTGTTTCTCTCTCTGCCGATGCTGCCAGACCTACTGTATATGTTTCCAGAACTTTCTGTTTCTAATACTGGGAGGGACTCCCCTGATCTTCTTCAAAATAGCCCCACAGGAGATCTTTCTCTACACACTTGGTATCTCTGTAACACTACATTCTGCACCCTCTCCTTTCCTTCTCTATGAACGGTATGCTTTGTCTGCATAGTGCGCAAGAAAAAATACTTTTCACTGTATACCAGTACATGTGACAATAATAAATCAAATCAAGTCAAATGGCCACCTAAAGTGCCTTGGCATGTATCATTGCCTTAAAGGCACTATATAAATGTAAGTTGTTGTTGTATCCAAGTCCCTCCAATTCTGACCTCACGTGCATTTCCAATTATCATCTCACCATCATTGGTGGCCGTGCTTTCAGTTGCCTCGATTCGAAGCTCTGGAACCTCTCTCTAAATTCCTCCAGCTCTTTATCTCTCACTTCTCTCTTTAAGATTCTCCTCAAGACCGCCCTCTGTCCAAGATTCCGGTCACCTGCCCTAATATCTCCTGGTGTCGCTCATTGGCAAATTCTGCTTGACAATGCGCCTGTGAAGCACGTTGGGGTCTTGTATCATTCCAAAAGGGCCGCATAAACACAAGTTGCTGTTGAATTGGCGATCTGGAGTGGGATTTTCTGGCCCTTCCCACTGGCCGGATCTTCTTATCCCGCTGAAGATGCCCCCCGCCCTGTGGTGGGTTCCCCGGCGGCGGGATGGGCAAGCCACGCAATGGGCAACACGGTGGTACAGTGGTTAGCACTGCTGGCTCACAGCTCCAGGGAGCTGGGATCGATTCGCGGCTTGGGTCACCGTATTGACTCTGCACGTTCTCCCTGTGTCTGCGTGGGTTCCCTCCGGGTGCTCCGGTTTCCTCCCACAGTCCACAGGTGTGTGGGTTAGGTGCATTGGCCATGCTTAGTGTCCTGGGATGCGTAGGTTAGAGGGATTAGCGGGGCAAATATGTGGGGTGACAGGGATAGGGCATGGGTGGGATTGTTGTCAGTGCAGACTCAATGGGTTGAATGGCCTCCTTCTGCACTGTAGACACTGGCGGGACTGGAAGGTCCTACTGGCGGCCAACGGCAAGCTACCTCTGCCACCGGAAAATCCCGCCCCTTGTTTATCTGCTCACGGCATTGTAGACCGGTTTGGATATGGGCTGGAATTCTCCGGCCGTTCACGCCGGTGGGATTCTCCAGTCCCGACGGCAGCGCCTGCCCGCCTGCGGGTTTCCCGCCAGCATGGGGTGACGTCAATGGGAATTCCCATTGACAGCGGCGAGACCAGAGAATCCCACCGCGAGCAAACTACGCGCCACCTCCCGCTGGCAGGATACACGGGGCTGGGGGGCTGGAGAATCTCGGCCCAGGTTTTTCGACAAGAGTGAGACAAGGCCCCATCAGAGGAAACATTTGGTCTACATTTACTTTATCAATCCCTTTTAAAATTTTATATACCTCGATCAGATCCCCTCTCATCCTTCGAAACTCCAGCGAGTACAAGCACAAACTGTTTAATCTCTCCTCCTACATCAACCCCTTCATCCCCGGAATCAATCTGGTGAACCTCCATTCATTTCAATGCTGTTAGTGTGACCATGTTGGGGGTAAATTGGCTGCATGTTTACTGAGATATCAACACTTCAGATGTTAACCTATTGGTTGCTGAGGTTGTCCTGAGGATGTGAAAGTTGCTATATAAATGCAATTTCTTTCTTTTGCTCACTGTTGTAATATTGCATATGTGTTGGTACAGACAATGACACATTCCTTTAAGAAGTTACATAGTGACATCCCTATGAGACTTTTGTGTGTAGGACTGGAGGATAAAAGATACTCATTATTGCCTCTGACTCTGTATCAGCATTGACCTCATGTACACTTTATGAGTCAGACTGATTTGAATCATAGAAACCCATAGAATCCTACAGTGCAGAAGAAGGCCATTCGGCCCATTAAGTCTGCACCAACAACAGTCCCACCCAGGCCTTTTCCCCATAACCTCACATATTTACCCCGCTAAACCCTCTAACCTATGCATCCTGAGACACTAAGGGGCAATTTACCATGGCCAGTGCACCTAACCCGCACACCTCTAGACTGTGGGAGGAAACCGGAGCACCCGGAGGAAACCCACGCAGACACAGGGAGAATATGCAAACTCCGCACAGACAGTGACCTAAGCCAGGAATCGAACCCGGGTCCCTGGAGCTGTGAGGCAGCAGTGCTAACCACTGTGCCACCATGTCACCCAGATAGCCAAGTAATCAGCCTGTCGAACTTCTTCGGAGCCAGGCGAGATGAAGGCTTGTGCAGAGCTGTGTATAGTTGCTGCTCGTAATGAATGTCAAGCAATTATGTTCCATCAGAATCCTTGTCAATCTCAATATCTTGCTCAGCTTAGAAAGTACAGAGAGATCCCTTGAGATCTACCTCAACATTCATAATGGCTGCAAACTGTAAGATACCACAACACTGACCTTCAACTAATAGGAAGCTAATGGCATAGAGTCATAGAGGTATAAGAGGCGGCACAGTGGTTAGCACTGCTGCCTCACAGCGCCAGGGACCCGGGTTCGATTCCCGGCTTGGGTCACTGTCTGTGTGGAGTTTGCACATTCTCCCCATGTCTGCGTGGGTTTCCCCCCACAGTCCAAAGATGTGCGGGTTAGGTTGATTGGTCATGCAAAATTGCCCCTTAGCGTCAGGGGGATTAGCTGGGGTAAATACATGGGGTTATGGGGATAGGGCCTGGGTGGGATTGTGGTCGGTGCAGACTCGATGGGCCGAATGGCCTCGTTCTGCACTGTAGGATTCTATGATTCTATACAGCATGGAAAAAGGCCCTTCAGCCCATTCTGTCTGCGCCAGGCAAAGACAGATGTGATGTGAGGGAAAAACGTTTCCACACAGCGAGTGGTTGGGGGTCTGGAACGCGCTGCCTGGAAGTGTGGTGGAGGCAGGTTCAACCGAGGCATTTAGGAGGGTATTAGATGATTATTTGATTGGAAACAATGTGCAGGGATACGGGGCAAAGGCAGGGGAATAAGTCACGATGCTCATTCCGAGAGCCAGCACAGGCATGAATGGCCTCCAGCTGCACGGTAACAGTTCTGTGATTCTGAACTTGCGAGATTAGAGATTAAAAGTAATTATATTTGCAAATTTTCAGTTGCGCCCTGTATGTATATATGATAAAATCACCATGGTCCCAGATGATCATAGGCTGCTCTTCCCTTTGATGGGGAGTGCTGACTGGTGGTGATTTAACCTGAGAATCACCACACCTCAGGCGAGGGGCAAGGTTGAGAAGGCGGGGCCTTTGTGAATAACTTCAGCCAGTACGGGAATTGAACTCATGCTGTTGATATAACTCTCTATCACAAACCAGCTGTCCAGCCAACTGAGCTAAACCAACCCCTACATATGTACGTGTGCATGCATATGTGATTGTGTGTGTGGAGTGTGCGTATGTATGTGTGAAGTTGGGAGAGATATACAGGAAGAAAAATGAACACTTGCAGCTGCTGAGAGTTTGGAGAGGCATTAATATTTGGAGATATTTGGATTTCCAATTGACAGCAATGTAAATGGTGAAAATAAACTCAACATCTGGTAGGAGCTTGTGATCCATCAGTAAAAACGCAATAACAGATCCTGGGAGTTGTGTTTCATTGTGGACCTTGTTAAGGGGAAGAAAGGCACAGCTCAATTAATCAGAGACCAAGGAGCCAGATACCTCAACATTCCCCAACATCAATCAAATTGGATGGCACTGTTTTATTACATCCGTACTTTCCAAAGACTGTTTGAACGCTCTCGCCTTTTAACGAAAAACCAAAGTCAAGATCAAAGCCAGGGCTGATCAATTTAAGACAATCACTGGTAAATCCAATTGGGATATCAGGAGAAACACCTTTAGCTGGAGAGTAGTGAGAACGTGGAACTCATTACCACAAGGAGTAGTTTAGGTGGATAGCATGGATATTAGGAGGGGAATCTAGATAACTATGTGAGGGAGGGAGGATGAGAAGAATATGTTGATGGAGTTGAGCGGAGTGAGATGGGGGAGGCTTATGTGGAGCAGAAACATCGACATGGACCAGTTCCTGTGTATCAATTCCATGTAACTCACCCAGGAGTCTTTTCCACTTTAATTTCTTCCCCTCTTTTGATGAAGGGAAATTATGCATAAAGGAGTAGGTTCTGTAGTTTGCCATGGTTCTACATGTTGCCATGATTCCACAGGTTGTCATGGTTCCACAGCTAAACCATGGTTCCACAGGTTGTCATGGTTCCACAGGTTGCCATGTTCCACAGGTTGTCATGGTTCCACAGGTTGCCATGTTCCACAGGTTGTCATGGTTCCACAGGTTGCCATGGTTCCACAGGTTGTCATAGTTCCACAGGTTGTCATGGTTCCACAGGTTGTCATGGTTCCACAGGTTGTCATGGTTATGCAGGTTGTCATGGTTCAGATACCAAATGGTAAAGGTTCTTTGGCTTGATAGCCAGAACATCAGGACGAGGGGTCATTCAGACTCGAAACGTTGGCTCTAATCTCTCTCCACAAATGTTGTCAGACCTGCTGAGTTTTTCCAGCATTTTCTGTTTTTGATCAGGATTATTTCAGGACATTGTCCTGACATGCTTAAGGATTTGGAGTCAATTGACAATACACATTAGATGCCATTGATCAACTCTCAGCCATGCAAGCTCAACATCAATATTGCTATTCTCCAAGCTCTGACAAAGGATCATCCAGAGTCAAAATGTTGGCTCTATTCTCTCCCCACAGATGCTGTCAGACCTGCTGAGATTTTCCAGCACTTACTGTTTTGATGGAATTATGATCCCCTGTTCGCCCAGCAACGTGCATTGGAACCCTCACCATATTTGCCCCACAGCCTCAGATTTACATCTCCTTCTGCTGGTGCCACCCTCCCTATCTTTGTATCCTCAGTGACACTCGGCCTCCACACCGCCATCACCTGATCCCTCTGGCCATAAGCAATGCTAGCCCTTTCCTCTGCCTCACCGTTGGAAGCTGTATCTTCAGCTGACCCGGTGTCACTTCCTGAAGTCTTCCTCTTCGCAGTCTTCCTGTAAAACCCGCCTCTTTGTCCAAATTTTTCATTAGCCCTCCTAGTATCCCCTTGGCACTTCGGTTAGAGCTTTGAACAAAGCCTTGGGATATTTGTCTATGTTTAAGATGGTACAAAAATGCAATTTGTTGCTGGTGATGTTCCCCCGCCTCCGTCCCCCAGTTTCTAATTCAGAAGGTGAGGAACTATTTCCACTGGTCAGGATCCTTGGATTAGCGGACATAAAAATGAAGAACCAGATCTTTCAGGAATGAACTTGGGAAGTACTTTGATACTCAAAGGGTGGTAGAAATCTGGAATTCTTTTCCACAAATAGATCTACTAATTTTGAATCTGCGAATGAGAGATTTTTGTGAACTAATCCATGGGTGGCATTGTGGTTAGCACTGCTGCCTCGCAGTGCCAGGGACCCGGGTTCAATTCCTGGCTTGGGTCACTGTCTGTGAGGATTCTGCACATTCTCCCCCATGTATACCTGGGTTTCCTCCGGGTGCTCCGGTTTCCTCCCACAGTCCAAAGGTATGCAGATTTGGTGGATTGGCCATGGTAAATTGTCCAAGGATGTATAGATTAGGTGGATTAGCCATGGTAAATGCGTGGGGTTATGGGGATAGGGCAGTGGGGAGGGCCTGGGTGGGATGCTCTTTCAGAGAGTCGGGACAGACCCGATGGGCTGAATAGCTTCTTCTCCACTGCAGGGATTCTATCTTTCTATGAATCTGTAGAATTCTTTACGGCAGAGGGCTGTAGAGGCTGGGTCGCTCAGTATGTTCAAGGCTGAGATAGATCATTTTTAATCAGTAAGGGAATCGAGGTTATGGGGATAAGGCAGGAAAGTAGCGTTCAAGATTTTTTTAAAGTTTATTTCTTAGTGTCAGAAGTAGGCTTATATTAAACATGTAATGAAGTTAATGGGAAAATCCCCTAGTCGCCACACTCTGGCGCCTGTTCGGGTACACTGAGGGAGAATTTAGCATGGCCAATCCACCTAACCAGCACGTCTTTCAGACTGTGGGAGGAAACTAGAGCACCCGGAGGAAACCCACACAGACACGGGGAGAACGCGCAGACTCCGCACAGACAGTGACCCGAGCCGGGAATCATATCAGATCAGTCATGATCTCATTGAATGGCGGGGCAGGCTCGATGGGCCGAATGGATTACTTCTGCTCCTATGTCTTATGAAAGGATATGGAGCAAATGCTGTGATATGGAGTTTGGTCACAGAATGGACCGGGGAAGAGGTTGGAGTCTGAGGCCTCCTCCAGTTCCATGTCCAGGAAGCCCAGGGTCGCCCCGGATCTTCTCGAATGGTGGAGCAGGGCCGCTGGGACATGTGACCAAGTCCCGCTCCTATTTCTTGTATTCTTGTGTCCGATTGGGTCAAATGCCGGGGCCCCATATCAGCATCTTGGCAGAACGCTGTATTGTACGGGCATCAAAAGTTGGGGACTTTTTGAGATGAGAGGGGGCTGTGAGGAGGCACAGTTTTCGTGTGGTAATATAAACTGCTGCAAGGTAAATAATCACTCGATGGACATTGCAGATAGAAAACAAACAGAGAAATAGTGAAGACCTTCACAAACTTTATAAACCAGCCCTTAGACAACCGACAGACTTTTGCACTGAATGGAAGTATTATCTTTGGAAGTGCCCTGTTTAGCCAACTGTTTTTTTTCTATAATCCAGTATATTTACGCATGTTTCCCTGGCACACATTATCATAATGGTGGATATTAAAGGGACAGGAACCACATTTCCAGCGGAAATTGCCGAATGTTTCCTAAGACCAGCTGCTCTGCCAAGCCTGTGGAGACAGTAAGAAGTCTAACAGCACCAGGTTAAAGTCCAACAGGTTTATTTGGTAGCAAAAGCCACGAGCTTTCGGAACAGGCTGTCCCTTCGTCAGGTGGGTGGGAGTTCTGATTACAAACAAGGCACAAAGACACAAATTCAATTTACATGAATAATGATTGGAATGTGAGCCTTTACAGCTAATCAAGTCTTAAAGGTACAGACAATGTGAGTGGAGAGAGCATTAAGCACAGGTTAAAGAGATGTGTATTGTCTCCAGACAGGACAGTTAGTGAGATTTTGCACATCCTGGCAGGTTGTGGGGGTTACAGATAGTGTGTCATGAACCCAATATCCCGGTTGAGGCCGTCCTCATGTGTGCGGAACCTGGCTATTAGTCTCTGCTCAGTGACTCTGCGTTGTCGTGTGTCATGAAGGCCGCCTTGGAACCTGTGGAGGCCGGGTCATTGAGTGTATTTAAGACTGAGATAGATAGGTTCTTGATTGGTAAGGGGATCAAAGGTTACGGGGAACAGGTGGGAGAATGGGAAACTTCTCAGCCATGATAAAATGGTGGAGCAGACTCGACGGGCTGAATGGCCTAATTCTGTTCCTATATCTTATGGTCCCACAGTCAAGAATAGCTGGAGTATCCTAGATACTCGACCCCCTCCGCTCACTCCCACAGCTCACCCCGAGGGAGAGACAGAAAATATACCAGGGGCAATAAGGGAATCAATCTTCTGTCAGGTTCCTCTGTTCGGACCACTTACATTCAGTTTAGGAGAAAACGGCTGGGATTCTCCGACCTCGCCAGCGGCTGGGATTCTCCAGTCCCGCTGCTGTGAATAGACATTCAGCTGAGTGCCAAATTCTCCGTTCCCGCTGGCAGCGGTGGCTGGGAGAATGAGACCGGAGAATTCTGGCAGTTCAAGAAGGTGGTTCACCATCATCTTCCCCAGGGCAAAACTGTGTACAGCTTCGGTCTCCTCACTTGGCACTGGAGGGGGTGCAGAGGAGATTCACTAGGTTGATTCCAGAGTTTAGAGGGTTGGTTTATGAGGAGAGACTGAGTAGACTGGGGCTATACTCATTGGAATTCAGAAGAATGAGGGAAGATCTTATAGAAATATAAAATTATGAAGGGAATAGATAAGATAGAAGCAGGGAGATTGTTTCCACTGGCGGATGAAACTAGAACTAGGGGGCATAGCCTCAAAATAAGGGGGAGCAGATTTAGGACTGAGTTGAGGAGGAACTTCTTCACCCAAAGGGTTGTGAATCTGTGGAATTTTTGCCCAGTGAAGCAGGTGAGGCTACCTCATTGAATGTTTTTAATAGATAAAGGATAGATACATTTTTGAACAGTAAAGGAATTAAGGGTTATAGTGAGCGGGTGGGTAAGTGGAGCTGAGTCCACGGAAAGATCAACCATGATCTTATTGAATGGCGGAGCAGGCTCAAGGGGCCAGATGGCCTACTCCTGCTCCTAGTTCTTATGTTAACTAGGCTAAGCAATAAATGCTGAGCTTATCCGCGATGTCTGAATCCTCTGAATGGAGATAAATCCTGATCCCTCTACAATTATTGCCCTTTGCCGGAAATGTTTGGTCCACATTTGATTTGAATTATTATTGTCACATGTATTTACAGTGAAAAGTATTGTTTCTTGCGCGCTATACAGACAAAACATACTGTTCATAGAGAAGGAAAGGAGAGGGTGCAGAATGTAATGTTACAGTCACAGCTAGGGTGTAGAGAAAGATTAACTTAATGCAAGGTAAGTCCATTCAAAAGTCTGAAGAAGCTGTTCTTGAGTCGGTTGGTACGTGACCTCAGACTTTTGTCTCTTTTTCCTGAAGGCAGAAGGTGGAAGAGGGAATGTCCGAGGTGTGTGGGGTCCTTAATCATGCTGGCTGCTTTGCCGAGACAGCGGGAAGTGTAGACAGAGTTAATGGATGAGAGGCTGGTTTGCCTGATGGAGATTTTGTGCTGACTTCATTGAATTTGCTGTGGTCCCTGCCTTTAAAGGGTTAAGTCCGCCAGGCTGGCTCACCGTCTGCACTCAGGTGCCGTGCCTTCAATACATCAGACTCAAGTATCAGCATAAGCATGCAACTCAATCTCCCCAGCTCCACGGCAGACTCCCCTTACTGCAGGAAGAGGAAAGATCTCTCAGTCGAGGTCACGGCGCAGGTTAAATGGCAACTAACTTTAACCTTCTTCAGTTTAAAGGCCAAAGGTTATCGTCTAATCTAATTACAGTTTGAATGGTTTATACTGTTAACTCCCCGAACGCAGGAGAATCAAATGCCCTCAGGGCCATTAAAATTCTTTTTTAATCCAATGATCTTTTTATGCCGACATGCCGACACAGCGGGATAATTACCCAGGCAATTACACTTGTATTTTCTTACACCAAAACAATTATCGGAGAACCAGAGGGAAACATTTCCAAACGGTTAAATGCTCCACTGCGCAATCACTCATTTCCTGAACTTATTGCGAAACGGAGAAACCCAGCTGAGGAGACGATGCCCGCAGATTGTGGGGCACCTCCAAGACTGAGGTGAACAGGGCAGCCTTGATGAAGTGATGCCATGTTTGGGTTTTCTAAAGGTGCCGAAGGAATGAAGACTCCTGGCAAAGCTCGAGATGGGACGGAGGTGGCTTGAAGAAAGAAAGACTTGCATTTGTATAGCGCCATGGCCAGCAGGCATCCCGAAGCACTTTCCCAGCCAGTGAAATACTTTCGGAGCGTACTCTCTGTCGTAAATGTGGGAAATGCGACGGCCAATTGGTGCACAGCAAGCTCCCACAAAGAACAAGGCGGAAATGAGCGGATAATCTGTTTTTGTGCTGAATGAGGTATAAATATGGGCTGGGACACGGTGTGGTGACGGGGGTGGGGGAGGGGGGTGGGTAGTGGGGGGGGAGAATACCCCTGTTCTTCTTCAAAATGGCATCACCGGGTCTTTTACTCCCACCCGAAAGGGCAGGCAGGAATACGGTTTCATAAATGATCTGAAATATGGCATCCCCAACACTGCAGCCCTCCTTCAGGATCAGGACCCCCATTGCACACCAGCATTTGGGGGTCTTGTTAAGCCTAACTGGGGAGGATGGTGGTGAGGGAGGATTTATTAATGCATTTTTCATTACCAAAGGTTTCATAATCCTGTTTCGTACGTGGCGTATTGCATATTACGCACAGGCGTGGTAAAGGGTTAATGCACTTGTACAAGTCAATGAAATGCAGTCACCACGGAGCTCGGGGGCCTGCGAGAGGTGTGTGTTTTTCCTGTGAGCCCATCATCTGGTCCCTAAAGAGCTGTGAGTTTGTTTAATTCCCCACTGATGCCAGATCCTGTTGGTACCAGGATGACTGATGAGCTGTCAGGATGATTGACACAATGTTCATTCAATTAGCTACGCTAGCTCCCTTCAAACACCCTCGCTCTGTCACTTACAGCTCCTTGAAGTTTCAGGGAACAGTCGGTTCCTTTATTGCAGCAACTAAATGCTACTGTACGGCTCCTCATAATACTTCCTTTTGTGCTTAAAGGCAGTGAACGGGCTCCATATCTTGCCAAACATTCTCCGACCGGGAAACTTACAGCAAATTCCTCCTTCTTGCCACAAAAGCAACCAGCCGCATTCGAGCAGGTAGCTGGGACGGAATCCTGTCCAGTTCAAAGCAGAAATATCACCAAGGTGGCATTCCAAGCAACTTACAATATTCCTCACTCATCTCACTATTCCTCCAGGTCTAGCCTCTTGCGCATTCTGGATTTTCACCGCTCTTCCATAGGCAGCCATGCTTCCAGCAGCTCAAAACTACGGAATTCCCAGCAAAGATCCCTGATGCCCTGTCCGGTATAAAGTTTAAAGTTTATATATTACTGTCACTCGTAAGCTTACAGTAACACTGCAATGAAGTTACTGTGAAAATCCCCCAGCCACCACACTCCAGCGCCTGTTCGGGTACACTGAGGGAGAATTTAGCATGGCCAATCCACCTAACCAGCATGTCTTTCGGACTGTGGCCCATCGAGTCTGCACCGATCACAATCCCACCTAGACCCTATCCCCATAACCTCTTGCATTTATCCTAGCTAGTCCCCCTGACACTAAAGAGCATTTCAGCACGGCCAATCAACCTAACCCATCTTTGGACTGTGGGAGGAAACTAGAGCACCCAGGAGGAAACCCTCGCAGACACGGGGAGAACATGCAACTCCAGACAGTCACCCAAGGCTGGAATTGAACCTGGATCCCTGGCGCTGTGAGGCAGCAGTGCGAACCGTTGTGCCACTGTGCCGCCCATAAGTGCAAGTATGTCCCTCCTTAAGTAAAGAGACCAGGACTGTACACAGTACTCCAGGTGTGGGTCTCACCAATGCCTTGTACATGTGTCGCAAGGCTTCTCCACTCCATCCCCCTTTCAATAAAGACCAATGTTCCATTCACCTTCCTAATTACTTGCTGCTTCTACGTACAATCCTCTTGTGATTCATGCACCATTACCCTGCGCCCTCTGTATCCTGCAGTATTCTGTGGCCTTTCTCCATTCTTCAGGGCACGGTAGCACAGTGGTTAGCACTGCTGCCTCACAGCGCCAGGGACCCGGGTTCGATTCCCGGCTTGGGTCACTGCCTGTGTGGAGTCTGCACCTTCTCCCCGTGTCTACGTGGGTTTCCTCCGGGTGCTCTGGAATCCTCCCACAGTCCGAAAGGCATGCTGGTTAGGTGGATTGGCCGTGCTAAATTCTCCCTCAGTGTACCCGAACAGGTGCCGGAGTGTGGTGACTAGGGGATTTTCACAGTAACTTCATTGCAGTGTTAATGTAAGCCTACTTGTCACACTAACAAAATAAAAGAAATGTAAATAATATTATGCATTACAGCAGTGACGACACTTAAAAAAGTACTTAACTGGCTGTAAACCTTTGAGACACCCAGTGGATGTGGAAAGCGCCACATAAATGCATGTTTTATTCCTTTACCTATCACACCACTCCAGCTTGAGACGAATCTAAATCGTCATACAGAATCCTGACTGCAATCCACATTGAGCAACAGTAAGAAGTCTCACAACACCAGGTTAAAGTCCAACAGGTTTATTTGGAATCACGAGCTTTCGGATCATTACGTTGAGTGAGTGTGTGAAAATAAAGGGACATCTTGTCTGAATGCAGGCATCCGTAAACCAGTGCACAGGCCACAGGTTCCCAAAAGCCTGCCTGGAGATCCGGGTTCTGTTCCAATGTCTTTACAAGGAATAGGAATCACAAGACGCCTGAGAGAGCTAATGGAGCAGAAATTAGCCAGCGACGGGAAGGAAAGCAGCGTCTTAACCTGAGCATTCCCCAACCCCTCCTCCAGCCCTCTTCCAAACAAACAAGAAGTGAGGAGCAACTGGACATCAAAGCCTCAGAGAGACAGGCCTGAGCTCCCTCCAAACACGTCAGGGACAGCAAAACAGTCACTGGAGGTTCCTAATGGGGAGTCATCAGACAGCAGGAATATCCATCTGAAGTCCATTGGCTCATTTTTCATTTCCTTTGTTTATCGCTCAAGTCACTTCCCTGTTTTCCTTCATTAACTCTGCAAGCTGAAACCCACGTCAGTGTGAAACAGAACTCTGTCCTGGTCGCCACTGATGAACTGATATTCCATTGAAAAAGTAAAGTTAAAGTTTATTTATTAGTGTCACAAGTAAGACTTACATTAACATTGCGATGAAGCTACTGTGAAAATCCCTTAGTCGCCACACTCCGGCACCTGTTCGGGTACAATGAGGGAGAATTTAGCATGGCCAATGCACCTAACCAGCAGGTCTTTCTGACTGTGGGAGGAAACCGGAGCACCCGGAGGAAACCCACGCAGACACGGGGAGAATGTGCAAACTCCACACGGACAGTGACCCAATCCGGGAATGGAACCCAGGTCCCTGGCACTGTGAGGCAGCAGTGCTAACCACTGTGCCACCGTGCCACCCATGAGAAACAAATCAGAGAAGCAGGGGGTTGAGGTTTTGCCCATTGTACGCCAGTCTGGCCCAGGCAGAGTCCTCCAACCCACTGTATAAAAGTTTGGGAGAATTTTAAACGTCGGCTAGTTATTCCCAAACCACTTGCGTTTCATGTTTCCTGAGAGTTTTTACACTGGTTCAATTCCCCCAGAACAGAACATTCAAACCCCGGAAGGCGAAACCCTGGAAAATTACGGATAATTTATAATAAAATTAAAAAGTTTATTTATTAGTCACAAGTCGGCTTACATTAACACTACAGTGAAGTTACTGTGGAAAATCCCCTCGTCGCCACACTCTGGCGCCTGTTCGGGTACACTGAGGGAGAATTTAGCACGGCCAATGCATCTAACCAGCACATCTTTGGACTGCGGGAGGAAACTAGAGCACCCGGAGGAAACCCACACAAGCATGGGGAGAACATCTGAAACCAAAAGAGAAAACGCTGGAAAGTCTCAGCAGGTCTGGCAGCAGCTGTAAGGAGAGAAAAGAACTGACGTTTCAAGTCCAGATGACCCTTTGCCGAAGCTAAAAGGCACAGAAAGTGGGAGATATTTATACTGCAGGGTGAGGGAATGAAGGATGAGTCATAGCCACAGAAACCAGGGGAAAGGCTGCTAATGGCAGTCCAGAGAGAGAATAAAGGATGTGAACGGCCAAACGGCAGAGAAGCTGTGAGCTGTTTTTTCACCACTTCCTGTCTTGGGCTTGATCTACATGATCCAAGCTGATTGGACAGGCATTGCATCTCCTCCAAGGCTTGATCTCATTTGCATCTTTGCCAAAAGGCCGAGATGCTGCTTTAAAAAATTGCTTCAAATGAAGCCTCAGTGTAACCTCGTGACTTCAACCAAGTGCAGGACAGCAAAACTACACTTGATCTTAGCCAAAAGGCCAAGACTTGAGCAGCTAATCCAGGCTGACACTTGAGTACAATGCTGAAGGCGTGTGGCGCTGACTGAGGTGTCCACTTTCAGGTTAAAGTGATGCTTTCTCAGGTGGATGTGAAAGATCCTGTGACACTGCTTGAGGAAGAGTAGGGGAGCTCTCCATCCGGTGTGCCGAGCCAAGCAACACTCCTTAAAACACGCTGGCAGTTATCACATTGCTGTTCATGGGATCTTGCTGTGCATACATGGGTTAACCCCTTTCTTACATTATAACAGTGATTACACTTCAAAACGCTGACTGTAAAGAGTGCTTTGGGGTGTCCTGAAGTCATAAAAGATGCTGGGCGAGATTCCCTGGTCCCACCCACTGCGGGGATCGTAACGGGCGGGACAGAAAGTTTGGAGGACCATTTAGGGAGACCTGATAGAGGTCAGATCTGAGTTGATTTGATTTATTGTCACATGTATTAGTATACAGACAAAGCATACCATTCATAGAGAAGGAAACGAGAGAGTGCAGAATGTAGTGTTACAGTCATAGCGAGGGTGTAGAGAAAGATCAACTTAATGCAAGGTAAGTCCATTCAAAAGTCTGACAGCAGCAGGGAAGAAGCTGTTCTTGAGTTGGTTGGTACGTGACCTCAGACTTTTGTATCTTTTTCCTGACAGAAGAAGGTGGAAGAGAGAATGTCCGGGGTGTGTGGGGTCCTTAATTATGCTGACTGCTTTGCCGAGGCAGCGGGAAGTGTAGACAGAGTTAATGGATGGGAGGCTGGTTTGCGTGATGGATCGGGCTACATTCATGACCTTTTGTAGTTTTTTGTGGTCTTGGACAGAGCAGGAGCCATACCAAGCTGTGATACAACCAGAAAGAATGATTTCTATGGTGCATCTGTAAAAGTTGGTGAGAGTTGTAGTTGACATGCCAAATTTCCTTAATCTTCTAAGAAAGTAGAGGCATTGGTGGGCTTTCTTAATTATAGTGTCGGCATGGGGGGACCAGGACAGGTTGTTGGTGATCTGGACACCTAAAAACTTGAAGCTCTCGATCATTTCCACTTTGTCCCCATTGATGTAGACAGGGGCATGTTCTCCACTGCGCTTCTACAAAATGATGAGAGGCAGAGACAGGGTGGATAGTCAGAGGCTTTGTCCCAGGGTGGGAGTGTCAATTACAAAGGGGGCACAGGTTCAAGGTGAGAGGGGGAAAGTTTAAGGGAGATGTGCGGGGGACGTTTTTCGCATAGAGAGTGGTGGGTGCCTGGAACGCGCTGCCAGAGGAGGTGGTGGAAGCAGACACATTAGCAACATTTAAGAGGCATCTGGATGGGTACATGAATAGGGAGGGAATAGAGGGATACGGGCCAAGTAAGGGCATAAGGCATTTAAGATCAACCACATTGGTGTGGGTCTGGAGTCACATGTTGGCCAGACCGGGTAAGGATGGCAGATTTCTTTCCCTAAAGGACAATAGTGAACCTGATGGGTTTGTACAATGGTCACTGTTATCAAGGCTCACTTTTCATTCCAGATTTATTGATGCCCTCCAATTGCAAATGCTTAAACATCATTAACAGTTTGTCTTTCTGACTGTCTGTCATGTGAGGTGCTTAGAATTACCAGTCTTGTCTTTTCCAACCTACAATTATGCACCATTTTCAATGAGTCTACTCTCTGTTCAGAGTGCTTCACATTCCTACGGGTGTGCACCGAGGGTGCTGGAAAGGTGGGGTTGTTGAAGAGAATTGTGAGCCATTGGATAGTCAGTGACAGACTTCATAGCCTTTGGAAATTTATAATGGAGCTTAAGTAACCATACAAATTTCAACTCGTAGCTCTGTAGCAACATGGACTACGCAATGTGTCCCAAACAGGAATTCTCTACCTCAGAGGACTCCGGAAGCTTAATCATTGAGCATGTTCAAGACAGAAATCGATAGGTTTCTGGAGACATCGAGGAATATGGGGGTAGAGGGGAAAATTGACGTAGAGACATGGTTTCCTTGAATGGTGGAGCAGACTCGACAAGGCCAATGGCCTAGTCCTATATTTCTACACCACAGCAGTGATTGTCAAACACAAACTGACACTGAGACACGGACAGAGATATTTGGGCAGGGGACCAAAAGCTGCGTGGAAGGTTTCAAGCAGCATCTTAAAGCAGGAGAACGCAGAGAAGTGGCGAAATCTAGGGCGAGTTTGCCCTAAGCTTTAATCTCGGCACAGCTATCAATGGTGAAATGATGAAAATTGGAGGATGTGCAAGAGGCCATAATTGTAGAGATACAGAGGTCTCTTGTAGGACTGGAGGAAGGTTACAGGGATAAGGAGTGATGAGGCCATGGAAAGATTTGAAATGAGGGTGAGTTTTTGCAGGGCTGATGTGCTGGAATACTCTCCCCTTGCCTGGATGGGTGCAGCTCCAACGCTCAAGAAGCTCAACACCACCCAGGACAAAGCAGCCTGTTTGATTGGTACCCCTTCCATCACTGAAGAACAGTGTGTATCATCTACAAGATGCACAGCAGGAACTCACCAACGCTCCTTAGGCAGCTCCTTCCAAACCCATGACCTCTGCCATCTAGAAGGACAAGGGCAGCAGATACATGGGAACGCCACCACTTGGAGGTTCCCCTCCAAGCCACTCACCATCCTGACTTTTTTTGATTTGATTTGATTTGATTTATTATTGTCACATATATTAACATACAGTGAAAAGTATTGTTTCTTGCGCGCTATACAGACAAAGCATACCGTTCATAGAGAAGGAAACGAGAGAGTGCAGAATCTAGTGTTACAGTCATAGCTAGGGTGTAGAGAAAGATCAATTTAATACGAAGTAGGTCCATTCAAAAGTCTAACAGCAACAGGGAAAAAGCTGTTCTTGAGTCAGTTGGTACGTGACCTCAGAATTTTGTATGTTTTCCTGACGGAAGAAGGTGGAAGAGAGAATGTCCGGGGTGTGTGGCGTCCTTAATTATGCTGGCTGCTTTGCCGAGGCAGCAGGAAGTGTAGACAGAGTCAATGGATGGGAGGCTGGTTTGTGTGATGGATTGGGCTACCTTTTGTAGTTCCTTGCGGTCTTGGGCAGAGCAGGAGCTGTACCAAGCTGTGATACAACCAGAAAGAATGCTTTCTATGGTGCATCTGTAAAAGTTGGTGAGAGTCGTAGCTGACATGCCAAATTTCCATAGTTTTCTGAGAAAGTAGAGATGTTGGTGGGCTTTCTTAACTATAGTTTCAGCATGGGGGGACCAGGACAGGACAGAAATATATTGGCCTATCCTTCATTGTCACTGGGTCAAAATCCTGGAACTCCCTCTCTAACAGCACCGTGAGTCTCCCTACACCACATGGACTGCAGTGATTCGAGAAGGCAGCTCACCAGCACCTTCTGAAGGGCAATTAGGGATGGGCAATAAATAAATGCTGGTGTAGCTAGTGATCCCCACATCCCACGAATGAATATTTAACAATGGGCATTGCCAATATCACCCTGTCACCACTGAGCTCCTCTGTTAAAGTTCCCAGTTCAACAGGAAAGAATGGACATGCACGACCCTAAGGAACCAATCCGGCTTCTTCAGAAAACATTCGCAGCAACTTCTGATGATCATCCGACAAGCAAAATGTCTTCACCTCCTCACAGAGTGAGAGAGAGTGCGTGTGTGAGAGAGAAAGATAATGTGAGGGAGTGAGGGTGAATGTGTGTGTGAGAGAGTGTGTGAGAGAGAGAGAGTGAGAGACTGAGGGAGAAAGCGAGAGTGAGAGAGAGAAAGAGAGATAGAGAGTGAAAGAGAGAAAGAGTGTGAAAGAGAACGCAAGAGCGTGTGTGAGAAAGTGAGAGAGTGAAAGAGAAAGTGAGAGAGCGAGAGTGTGTGTATGAGAGAGATTGTGTGAGAGAGAGAGAGTGTGAGAGAGTGAGATAGAGAGCGAGAGAGAAAATGAGAGAGTGAGAGTGTGTGAGAGAGATAAACCAAAGAGAAAGCGAGAGAGAGAGTGTGTGTGAGGACCTCGGGATAGGAAGTGAATGAAGCAGAGGAACACGAAGGCTGTCACGCCCCCCCCCTATCCCCAACTTCAACCCCATCAGTAAGCACCCATGTCAACACAGCGGCTAATTCCTAAGCGACTGCTCCATTAAAGACATGATTCTGCCAACACTCTGAGGCTTTTAATGAACTGATGGATGTTTCCCTTGGAGCAGAAATCCTTTCGGGCACAACTGTGGATTTAATGACTTGGCCTCTGCGGCAAAATACATCGAGCAGTATAGATCCAGCTCCTGTACTCAGCTGTTCCTATTTCTATTGAAAACAGAAGTGGAATTTGATCACTGAGAAGCTGGTTTCATTGCTTCCCTTCGACTCCTGGCACACATTGAACATGAGTAGGAAAGAACTTGCATTTATATAGCACCTTTCATGAATTCGGGACATTATTGCCGATGAAGTACTTTTTTGTCACTGTGGTAATGGAGGAAATGTGACATCCAATTTGGTAACAGCAAGCACCCACAAACAGCATTGAGATAATGAGCAGTGGTGTTGACTGAGGGATAAATATTGGCGGCAAGACCCTGAGGTCAACTCCCCTGCCCTTCTCTGCGAAAGTGCCGTGGGATCGTTTACCCCTCCAGAGAGGGCAAACAGGGGCCGCGACTTCACATCTCTTCTGAAAGAGCTCTGTGAACGACAGTGAGGTTCTGTGCGCCCAAAGAAGGGCTGTTTTATAAACCAAAGACCACGAGTTAGTTTTCACGCTGTCGGTACAAGGTCTTATTCAGTCAATACGGTGCACTGTAGGGATTCTTCAACTGCCCTGCGCTCTGATGAACTATTTACTTGGTAGATCTGTGAACTGTTATACTTGGCTTCCTGTGACTTGCTGTGGGCCAGATTCGGTTCAGGTATGTAAAGTACAGAAGGTCAAGACCTCGAGAAAGACCAACAGCATAGGATCCATTTTGTCGGGCCACGGGCTTGTGCCAAAGTTGATTTTGGCACAGTGTGTCTGATTAGAAGAGTCTGGTAACTCAAATACCAGCGGTCTTGTAGCTCTTTGGCAAATCTAGCCAATTAGCCCCATTCCCCTGCTGTCTCCTCATAGCGCTGTGATTTATTTCTTTTCAAGTATTTATTCAATTTCCCTTTGAAAGTTCTTCGTGAATCTCCTTCCACCGCCCTTTCAGGCAGCGCACTCCAGATGTCAACAGCTTGCTGTGGTTAAAAAATGTTTCTCCTCATCTTACCGTTGGCACTTTTGCCAATTTTTAAAAATCTGTGTCCTTTGATAACAGACTCTCCTGCCAGTTTTACTTACTTACTCTAACAGAATCTGATTTCCAACCCCTCTCTTAAATGCTGAAAAATCTCAGCAGGTCTGACAGCATTTGTGGAGAGAGAGAATAGAGCCAACGTTTCGAGTCTGGATGACCCTTTGTCAGAACTGAGAGCAAGGAAAATCAGACAGGATTTATACTGTCAGGTGGGGTGGGGTTGTAATTGGACAAGGGAAATGTAAATAGTGATGATGAAGGCTGGGAAAGGTGCTAAAAGTGTCCATTAAGCGAGCAGAATGCGTGAATGGTCGAACAGAGGTACAGATTGTTAAAGGGCTGCCTGAGGAATGTAGCATTGCCCTTGGGGGGGGGGGGGGGGGGGGGGGGGGGGAAGAGGGAGGGGGGTATGGAGACAAGATGGAGGGTGAAATTGGAAAAGTGGAAAAATAGATGTAAGAATGAAAAGTGATAAAAATGGATGGATGAGATTTTTTAAAAAAGAAATGAAATAAAATAAATGGAAGTGGGATGAAGGTGGAGGGGAGGGATCACGCTCTTAAGTTGTTGAACTCAATGTTCAGTCTGAAAGGCTGTAAAGTACCCAATCGGAAGATGAGGTGCTGTTCCTTCAGTTTGGGTTGGGCTTCACTGGGACGTTGCAAAAAGCCAAGGACGGACAGGATTCTCCCAAAAAAATTCTAAGTTCCCAACTCGATGGGCCAAATGGCCTCTTTCTGCATGATGGGGATTCTATGACTCTAAGATACTTCAGTATAAACTCCCTGTTTCTGTACTCTATCCCTCTGTTTCTAAAGCCCAGCGTCCTGTTTGCCTTTTTACCAGCCTTCCCAGCCACTTTCCGAGATTGTGTGTGTGAATCTTCAAGTGTCCGCACCCCTGTTACAATTGCACCATCCACCTCAGAACGCCGTTCCTCTTTCTCCTTCCCAAAATGCATCACTTCAAATTTCTTCAGCCTTCCTTGACATGAGGAAGTATGGCAGTCATCTTCCCCCTCTACTACTGCACGTTTGCGCATCAGTGGGCAAGCAGCAGGAGGAACCATCCGGAACATTCCACCTGTCCACACAATGGAATGCTTCTGCTCCTCCGGGTCCCACGAACAACTGCCTGTCAAACACACCAGCCCTTTTTGCTTTTTGCAGAGACCTCCAATGGTTCCTCTGCGGACGGCTGGTTAGACTGCTTACCATCTGGCACAAGATGGAAGGAGTATCTCCACCATACTCTCAGTCAATTTATCGCTGAAGTTGATTGATTTATTATTGTCACATGTATTAACATACAGTGAAAAGAATTGTTGCTTGCGTGCTATACAGATAAAGCATACCGTTCACAGAGAAGGAAAGGAGAGAGTGCAGAATGTAGTGTCACAGTCATAGCTAGGGTGTAGAGAAAGATCAACTTAATGCAGGGTAGGTCCATTCAAAAGTCTGACAACAGCAGGGAAGAAACTGTTCTTGTGTCGGTTGGTATGTGACCTCAGACTTTTGAAGGAAGGAAGAAGGTGGAAGAGAGAATGTCCGGGGTGTGTGGGGTGCATAATTATCCTGGCTGCTTTGCCGAGGCAGCGGGAAGTGCAGATAGAGTCAATAAATGGGAGGCTGGTTTGCGTGATGGACTGGGCTACATTCGCGACCTTTTGTAGTTCCTTGCAGTCTTGGGCAGAGCAGGAGACATACCAAGCTGTGATACAACCAGAAAGAATGCTTTCTATGGCGCATCTTGGAGGAGGGGGCTGAAGGGTGGATCAGTAAATTTGCTGATGACACCAAGATTGGTGGAGTAGTGGATGAGGTGGAGGGCTGTTGTAGGCTGCAAAGAGACATAGATAGGATGCAAAGCTGGGCTGAAAAATGGCAAATGGAGTTTAACCCTGACAAATGCGAGGTGATTCATTTTGGTAGGACAAATTTAAATGTGGATTACAGGGTCAAAGGTAGGGTTCTGAAGAATGTGGAGGAACAGAGAGATCTTGGGGTTCATATCCATAGATCCCTGAAGGTTGCCACTCAAGTGGATAGAGCCGTGAAGAAGGCCTATAGTGTATTGGCGTTCATTAACAGGGGGTTTGAGTTTAAGAGCCGTGGGGTTATGCTGCAACTGTACAGGAACTTGGTGAGGCCACATTTGGAATATTGTGTGCAGTTCTGGTCACCTCACTACAAGAAGGATGTGGAGACACTGGAAAGAGTGCAAAGGAGATTTACCGGGATGCTGCCTGGTTTGGAGGGTAGGTCTTATGAGGAAAGGTTGAGGGAACTTGGGCTTTTCTCTTTGGAGCGGAGGAGGTTGAGAGGAAACTTGATAGAGGTTTATAAGATGATGAGGGGGATAGATAGAGTGAACGTTCAAAGACTATTTCCTCGGGTGAATGGAGCGGCAACTAGGGGGCATAACTATAGGGTTCATGGTGAGAGATATAGGAAGGATGTCCGAGGTAGGTTTTTTACTCAGAGAGTGGTTGGGGTGTGGAATGGACTGCCTGCAGGGATAGTGGAGTCAGAAACTTTAGGAACATTTAAGAAGCTATTGGATAGGCACATGGGGTACTTCGGGATGATAGGGAGGAAATAGCTTGATCTGGGTTTCAGACAAAGCTCGGCACAACATTGTGGGCCGAAGGGTCTTTTCTGTGCTGTACTGTTCTATGTTCTATGTTCTATCTGTAAAGGTTGGTGAGAGTCGTAGCTGACATGCCAAATTTCCTTAGTCTTCTGAGAAAGTAGAGGGATTGGTGGGCTTTCTTAACTATAGTGTTGGCATGGGGGGACCAGGACAGGTTGTTGGTGATCTGGACACCTAAAAACCTGAAGCTCTCGACCCTTTCTACTTCATCCCTGTTGATGTAGACAAGTCTCACAACACCAGGTTAAAGTCCAACAGGTTTATTTGGTCGCAAATACCATAAGCTTTCGGAGCGCTGCTCCTTCATCATTGACGAAGGAGCAGCGCTCTGAAAGCTTATGGTATTTGCTACCAAATAAACCTGTTGGACTTTAACCTGGTGTTGTGAGACTTCTTACTGTGTTCACCCCAGTCCAATGCCGGCATCTCCACATCACGATGTAGACAAGGGCATGTTCTCCTCTACGCTTCCTGAAGTCGATGACAATCTCCTTCGTTTTGTTGACGTTGAGGGAGAGATTATTGTTGCTGGACCAGTTCATGAATGTGGGCGTGGGACTCCAATCTACAAACGCGTGCGGCATCCTGCATCAGGCTCGGGCTTCCGGCCTCCAGGGAGTGGTTCCTGTTTCCTTACAAGTTTTGTTTGGAACGTCAGCCCCAGATGCCCTTTCCAACCACCTCCCCCTCAGCCAATATCAGTCTTGGCACTCACTCGGTTAAGTGATTAGGTTCACTATTTGGGCTGGCATCACCTCTGGGTGTTCCGTTACCGAGCCCAGAGCTGTTTCCATGTTAAGCAAAGGATTGTCGTTTCGTCGACGCATTTGCACAATGCTTAGCGCCAGGCACTGAGGAACAGATGTGGTTCAAACCTTGTGAAGGATTGCAATGTCAACACTGTGATTTCATTGGTTGGAAGCAAAAATTCAACTGAATAAAATTGTCCTGAAACTCGGTGTGGGTAACTTGCTTCATGATGTCTCTACAATGAGAAGGCAAAGCAAACACTTCATTCGAGCAATTCATTCGAGGGTGGCATGGTAGCACAGTGGTTAGCACTGCTGCTTCTCAGCTCCAGGGACCTGGGTTCGATTCCCGGCTTGGGTCACTGTCTGTGTGGAGTTTGCACATTCTCCTCGTGTCTGTGTGGGTTTCCTCCGAGTGCTCCGGTTTCCTCCCACAGTCCAAAGATGTGCGGGTTAGGTTGATTGGCCATGTTAAAATTGCCCCTTAGTGTCCTGGGATGCGTAGATTAGAGGGATTAGCGGGTAAAATATGTAGGGATATGGGGGTAGGGCCTGGGTGGGATTGTGGTCAGTGCAGACTCGATGGGCCAAATGGCCTCTTTCTGTATTGTATGATTTCTATGACTTTTACCACCTGAACAAGCCAAAATAAAGCTTCTCGGTCTGGTTGGCTGACGTACTTTTTCAACTTCAGATTATTATCATCTTAGATCCAACTATTTCTTTATATTCATTCGCTGGCAAGGCCAACACTTTTGTCCATTCCTGGTTTCCTTTGAGAAGGTGGAGATGGCCCTACTTCTCGAAGCTGTTTGGATCTTCTCAAACTAGCCTGTTTCACCCCTTTGGTGCGTTTTGTATTTGAGGGCTCAGGATTGGCCATTCGGGACAGCGATGAGGAGAGATTTCTTGCTTCAGAGGGTTGTGAATCTTTGGAATCCTCGACACCGGACAGCTGTGTGTGGACACCCAGCCTTTGAGTATCTTCAGCACCTCGGGCAATAGTATTTTTGGAAATTAATGGAAACAAGGGAGAAGGAGATAGACTGGGAAAGTGGAATTCAGGTAGAAGACTGGCCATGTCAGAGAGGGAGTTCCAGGATTTTGACCCTGCAACAGTGAAGGTGATATATTTCCAACTCAAGATGGTGAGTGGCGTTAAGAAACAGGGCAGAAACTCCAAGGTTTTTTGGTGAAGTTAGCCTGGACCCTAACTTTTACAGTTGATTTTGGCGGCACGGTAGCACAGTAGTTAGCACTGCTGCTTCACAGCTCCAGGGTCCCGGGTTCGATTCCCGGCTCGGGTCACTGTCTGTGTGGAGTTTGCACATTCTCCTCGTGTTTGCGTGGGTTTCCTCCGGGTGCTCCGGTTTCCTCCCACAGTCCAAAGATGTGCGGGTTAGGTTGATTGGCCAGGTTAAAAATTGCCCCTTAGAGTCCTGGGATGCATAGGTTAGAGGGATTAGCGGGTAAAATATGTGGGGTAGGGCCTGGGTGGGATTGTGGTCGGTGCAGACTCGATGGGCCGAATGGCCTCCTTCTGCACTGTAGGGTTTCTATGATTCTATGATTAGGGTGAGCATAAAGTGTTTCATCCAGGTATGATTCAAGTGACCAACTAGGAAGCTTTTATCAAACAAAGTTTATTTAAGAACCCAGTTAGAATATAACAAAAAGAATTAGCATAACTTTTACCAATTGCAAGTTTTAAACATGACACTGTATAACTCCTATCTCTGTTGTTCCAAGTTAAACAGTATCCCACAGACACATACCCTTCTTCAGACTTAGCACAAAAAGCAAGTATGCTCACATGATGCTGGGTTTTCAGCTTTCTAACACCTATGGACAGAAATCCAAGACAGAGAAGGAGATCCTCAAAACAGCCAAACTGCTTCTGCAACAATAAAGGACACCGGTTACAGACAACACTGTGCCGACAAATATCCTGCAGAGAAACATGATTAAAATACATTTCTTAAAGGCACAGTATCATCACAGTGGCTTGGAGGAGAACTTGGCAGTGGTGGTGTTCCCATACAGCTTCTGTCCTTGTCCTTCTAGGTGGTAGAGGTCATGGGTTTGGAAGGTGCTGTCAAAGGAGCCTTGGTGCGTTGCTGTGAGTTGTTGGTGAGCAATTACGGAGTGGATGATTTCTGTCCAAACTGGGGTGGTGTGCAACATTGGAGGGAATTTGTAGGTGCTGGTCTTTGCACACACCTGCTGCCCTTGTCCTTCCAGGTGCTGGAGGTTATGAGTTAGGAAGTGTCGTTGAAGAAATGTTTGATAAATTGCTGAAGTGGCGAATGGAGCAGGTGAATGACTGGGAATTGTGCAGCGAGCAACTCAGCAGTTAGTCAGCAGTGTGGTGGAATATTCTCCACATGTCTGGATGAGTACTACTCCAACAAGACTCAAGAAGCTCAATACCACCCAGGACAAAGCAGCCCGCTTGACCAGCACCAAGCTGCCTTGGACTTACGTGCACTCACTCCACCATTGGTGCGTAGGGGCTGCAGGATTCACTGCAGTAATGCACCAAGATTACTTCAACAACACTTCCTCCCCTGTGACATACACGGAGAAAGACAACAGCAATAATGTGGTTACTCCCCACCAGGTTGCATCATCCTAACTTAGACATCATAGAAACAAAGAAGACCAGAGCAGGAGGAGGCCCTTCGAGGCTGCTCCGCCATTTTTCTTTTTATTCATTTGTGGGACCTGGGCATCGCTGACTGGGCCAGCAGTTATTGCCCATCTCTAGTTGCCCTTGAGAAGGTGATGGTGAGCTGCCTTCTTGAATCGCTGCAGTCCATGTTCTGTGGGTTGACCCACAATGCCGTTAGGGAGGGAATTCCAGGATTTTGACCCAGCGACTGCGAAGGAACGGCAACATATTTCCAAGTCAGGATGGTGAGTGGCTTGGAGGGGATCTTGCAGGTGGTGGTGTTCCCATGTATCCGCTGCCCTTGTCCTTCTAGATGGAAGTGGTTGTGAGATTGGAAGGTGCTGTCTAAGGATCTTTGGTGAAGTGCTGGAGTGCATCTTGTAGATAGTACACACTGCTGCTACTGAGCGTCGGTGGTGGAGGGAGTGGATGTTTGTAGATGTGGTGCCAATCAAGTGGGGCTGCTTTGTTCTGGACGGTGTCGAGCCTCTTGAGTCCATCACGATCATGGCTGATAATTCAACTCAATAGCCTATTCCTGCTTTCTCGCCATAACCTTTGATTCCATTTGCCCCGAGTGCTATACTAGCTGCCTCTTGAATACATTCAATGTTTTGGCATCAACTACTTCCTGTGGCAATGAATTCCACAGGCTCGCTACTCTTTGGGTGAAGAAATGTTTCCACGTCTCCGTCCTAAATGATTTACCCTGAATCCTCAGACTGTGACCCTTGGTTCTGGATTCTTGGGAACATTCTCCCTGCATCTACCCTGTCTAGTCCTGTTAGAATTCTATAAGTTTCTATGAGATCCCCCCTCATTCGTCTGAACTCCAGCGAAAACAATCCTAACCTAGTCAATCTCTCCTTATACATCAGTCTCGCCATCCCCGGAATCAGCCTGATAAACCTTCGCTGCACTCCCTCGAGAGCAAGAACATCCTTCCTCAGAAAAGGAGCCCAAAACTGCACACAATATTCTAGGTGTGGCCTCACCAAGGCCTTGTATAATTATACATCCCTGCTCCTGTACTCGAAACCTCTCGCAATGAAGGCCAACATGCCATTTGCCTTGTTTATCACCTGCTGCATCAGTTGTCTGTCTCTGCGTGTCGCTAGTCAATACACTATGAGTGCAATCTTACCGCCCGTTCGCACCACTCTCCAGCTGCAGGGGGTCGGAGGATTTGGCGCCCAGCCAACTCTCCGTTCACTGCAGCAGGATGGGAAAATCCGTTTCAAGACTCCGAACCTAACAATTGGAGGACCACCCTGACACTAGAGGCAGCATTACTTCGAGGAAAAGGCTCACCACCACCTTCTCAATGACAAAATAAAGAATGGGTAATAAAGGTCATCCTACCCGGGTGGCACAGTGGTTAGCACTGCTGCCTCACAGCACCAGGGACCTGGGTTCGATTCCCGGCTCGGGTCAATGTCTGTGTGAAGTTTGCACATTCTCCCCGTGTCTGCATGGGTGCCCTCCGGGTGCTCCGGTTTCCTCCCACAGTCCAAAGATATGCAGGTTAGGTTGATTGGCCATGCTAAATTGCCCCTAGTGTCAGGGGATTAACAGGGTAAATATTTGGGGTTACGGGAAAAGGGTCTGAGTGGGATTGTGGTCAGTGCAGACTTGATGGGCCGAATGGCCTCCTTTTCTGCACTGTAGGGATTCTACGGATTCTATGATACCCAGCGACATCTACATTGTGAGGGGGGTTAGTGGGGGTAAATAGGTGGGGTTACGGGGATAGGGCCTGGATGGGATGCTCTGTCGGAGAGTCGGTGCAGGCTCGATGGGCCAAATGGCACTGTAGCTATTCTATGATTCAATGGATATGGAAAATGACCAAATAAGGCACTGGAGTTACTTGTTCTGTGCCTTCATTCTCTGCATGACACTCACTGCTAACCTCATCATTAGAGTGTACTCATACTCAGAATAGTTACAGCACAAAAGGAGACCATTTGCCTCATTGAATGCAAGAGCAATTTCACAAATTGTTTCCTTCAGCTGTTTATCCAATTCCCTTTTGAAAGCCATGATTGAATCTGCCTCCACCACTCTCTCAGGCCGTATAGTGCAGATTCTAATCACTCGCTGTGTGAAAAGGTTTTTCCTCATATCACCTTTCATTCTTTGATTTGATTTATTATTGTCACATGTATTGATGTACAGTGAAAACTATAGTTTCTTACACGCTATACAGACAAAGCATACCGTTCAGAGAGAAAGAAAGGAGAGGGTGCGGAATGTAGTGTTACACCCATGGCTAAGAGGAAGATCAACTTCATGTGAGGTAGTTTATAAGAGTTACAGTACATTTTTAAAAGCATAGAATGAGAATAAAAGACAGAATTAGAGGGAATGCTGGGCACAGCTCACAAGAAGTCGCCTTGCTCCAGCGCCATCTTGAATACTCTGCTACTATTGATCCTAGAAATGTGTCCTCTAGTTCTCAGCCATTTCACCAATGAGAGCAGTGTCTCCTGACCTACTCTGATCAGACCCCTTATGACTTTGAACACATCTTTCCAATCTCCTCGCAACCTTCTCTCAGGATAATGACCTCAGTGACCCCAATCGATCCACGTAACTGAAATTCCTCATCCCTGGAACTATTCCCGCAAATCCTTTTTTGATTTGATTTGATTTGATTTATTATTGTCACATGTATTAGTATACAGTGAAAAGTACTGTTTCTTGCGTACTGTACAGATAAAGCATACTGTTCGTAGAGAAGGAAAGGAGAGAGTGCAGAATGTCGTGTTACAGTCATAGCTAGGGTGTAGAGAAAGATCAACTTAGTGCGAGGTAGGTCCATTCAAAAGTCTGACAGCAGCAGGGAAGAAGCTGTCAGTTGGTACGTGACCTCAGACTTTTTTGTATCTTTTTCCCGATGGAAGAAGGTGGAAGAGAGAATGTCTGGGGCGTGTGGGATCCTTAATTATGCTGGCTGCTTTGCCAAGGCAACGGGAAGTGTAGACAGAGTCAATGGATGGGAGGCTGGTTTGTATTATGGATTGGGCTACATTCACAACCTTTTGTAGTCCCTTGCGTTCTTGGGCAGAGCAGGAGCCCATACCAAGCTGTGATACAACCAGAAAGAATGCTTTCTGTGAAACCAGGACGTCCTACCTAAATTACACATGATATTCAATCACCTCTATTCTCTGCTTCACACTAACCCAATTAAATTCCGTATCCCATTAAGCCCAGTCTTACTAAGGGCGCACGCCAAGTTGCAATCAATCAGTGAAATATGAGTTTTCAAAGTTCTGGTGAGCATTCATCTGTCTGCATTCCTCCCAGCCGCACAGTAAGAAAGTGGCAAGATCCTTCAGATGTCGGTGCCGCTCAGTGAAGTAATCAGAGGACGACGGTCAAGTCAGGGAGAATGTCTCAGTGTGGTTGAAAAATGACAAAATTCATCACTTATGGCGGTAAGTGGGCAGGAATTTCACCTAAAGGCGGATCGTGTTGCAAGACGTAATTGCGAGGCTACTGGTCTAGTCCATCTTGTGTCAATGTTGACACTTAGTCGCGATGATAAAAAAGTACCTCCATTACTAATTAGTGTATTGAATTGCAAATGCAAACCCCCAGAGGGTGCACGGTTCTCGCCTTCGTACCTAACAAGAAGACTTGGCTTCTGTTTGTTTAGCCAATATATATCCCGGAGCCGGCTCCGTGGTTTTACTTTAGAGTAAGGTTTTCCATGTTAATTGAAAGCTTATACGCTGAATGTGGTGTCAAACTCCAAGTTCCCAGCTTTGGACTGGTAATAGTTTCTCCGACTAAGATGCTAAGTGATTTGATTTGATTTGATTTATTATTGCCACATGTAATAGCATACAGTGAAAAGTATTGTTTCTTGCGCACTATGCATACCGTTCATAGAGAAGGAAAGGAGAGAGTGCAGAATGTAGTGTTGCAGTGATAGCTAGGGTGTAGAGAAAGATCAACTTAGTGCGAGGTAGGTCCATTCAAAAGTCTAATAAAGATCTACCCATGGTAGGAGTGGATAGCACCTGCGTGTTGTTAGTCTTCCTGAAGGAGCCAGGGAAGATTGACAGCATGCCTTGTAGCACAGTGAAAACTGCATCATCAGTTTCTCTACACCCATTACATATTCAATCTATAAATACACACTATCCACTGAATGTGTCATCTTTGTCATTATGCGGCCCAGTTTAGTCTGTTCTGTTCAGGCCGCGCCTCTGAGAGCACCTTCAGACATTCCTGTGTCAGAATGTTTAACGTCTGACACTTTTGCTACACAAAGGGAGGCTGCATTAAAGTATTTTTTAAAAACCTGATCTGATCGAGTCAGATTACGTGTCGGGGGAACGAAATGGGTGGAGGGGCAGCTTTATCTGGATTTACAACAGAGGGAAAAGATTTGTATTGAGAGCAGGACTGGAGGAACGGATATTGCCGGAGTAAATGAGCCGGAGGTTAACCATCACTTGGGCCTGTGACACTGCTACTCAGAGCCGCGTCGCTTGGTCCACCAACCAGGAGGGTGCAGGCTGCGTTTCGGGGAGAACCGGTTACTTCTCGCATGCCACTTGTCACCGGCTGTCTGTTCACAGCTTTTTAACAAATAAAAGATCTCAACTTGAGGAATTAACGCAAAAAGTAATTTGAGTACAAAGGACCCGTTGAAAGAGGGACTTGTATGTGTCTTCTTGGTGGCTCAGAATAGACCACGCTTCAGACTATCAGGTCACATTCTCTCCATTGAGATACTCCCACCCTCTCAAATACACCCCAAACACTCGGGATTCACTGTAGCAAACCTAGCTCCTAATAATTGCCCTTGGCCCTGTTTAAGCGTGGTTTAAACCTAACTGCAGGAAAGGATGTCCCGAGGATGTCCCGAGGCATGATACATCGGGGAAACCATGCAGACGCTACGACAACGGATGAATGAACACCGCTCAACAATCACCAGGCAAGAGTGTTCTCTTCCTGTTGGGGAGCACTTCAGCGGTCACGGGCATTTGGCCTCTGATATTTGGGTAAGCGTTCTCCAAGGCGGCCTTCACGACACACGACAGCGCAGAGTCGCTGAGCAGCGACTGATAGCCAGGTTCCGCACACATGAGGACGGCCTCAACCGGGATCTTGGGTTCATGTCACACTATCTGTAACTCCCACAACTTGCCTGGACTTGCAAAATCTCACTGGCTGTCCTGTCTGGAGACAATACACATCTCTTTAACCTGTGCTAATGCTCTCTCCACTCACATTGTCTGTACCTCTAAGACTTGATTCGCTGTAAAGACTCGCATTCCAATCATTATTCATTATCCTGTAACTTGAGTTTGTGTCTTTATATGCCCTGTTTGCTGTTTATGAGCAGATCTCCCACTCACCTGACGAAGGAGCAGCGCTGCGAAAGCTAGTGGCGTTTGCTACCAAATAAACCTGTTGGACTTTAACCTGGTGTTGTTAGACTCCTTGCTGTGTTAAACCTAACTGGCAGCGATCCCCTCTGCCCGTTTTATACCCAACCCCACTTTGTGGCTGAGAATGTGAAACCAGAGAGTGAAAGCCGCTTCCCAAAGCTCCTCTCGGACTAACTGAACCCCTTGGCCTTTCTCACACTAGGAAGCCCAACTCTCAGTCGCCCATTGAAAACTCCAATAGTGGCTGCTTGTCAATTCAACCCTCTCAGGAAATCTTCTCAAGGGTCAGGGCCACACAATAAAACGCTCCAGAGGAAAAGCACAGGGACATCTCTGACTGTAGAGTCATGTGAAAGGTCTTGTGATCTCCAGTGAATTCTGGCACAGTTTCCCATGAGCGAGTGCCCAATGAAAACTTAAACAAACTTTCATGTTGCAGAAAGAAGTGAAGCAACGAAGGTGAAATGCATCCAATTGCTTTATGTAATAGCACGGCGGCACGGCGGCACAGTGGTCAGCACTGCTGCCTCACAGCGCCAGAGACCCAGATTCAATTCCGGCCTTGGGTCACTGTCTGTGTGGAGTCCGCACGTTCTCCCCGTGTCGGCGTGGGTTTCTTCCGGGTGCTCCGGTTTCCTCCCACAGCCCAAAGATGTGTGGATTAGATTGATTGCTAAATTGACCCGAGTGTCAGGGAGATTGGCAGGGTAAATATGTGGTTGTATGGGAATAGGGTCTGGGTGAGATTGTGGTCAGTACAGACTCAGTGGGCTGAACTGCACTGTGGGGATCCTATGATTCTATGTAACATTACAACCATAGAGAAGTGATGTCAGAATCTTATTAGTGTTTGGGTTAGGTTAACCCTTACCCTAACACTAATGCGAACCCAAAGCCTAACCCTAATGGTAGACTTTGATCTTTGTTTTGAGACAAACTCCATACTTTCTCTGAAGCGGCTGGGTGAGTATGCCAGCTGGCAAGCTTGCTTTTGCCAATGTTGGTGATTTCACCAATAGGATGGCATTGATGGAGAGGAAACTCTGAAGGGAGCAGAAGCTTTGAACTGAATTGAGGGATAGACTGCTGATTGTGACTGGGTTAGGGTTAGGGTTAGGGTTAGGGTTAGGGTTAGAGTTAGAGTTAGAGTTAGGGTTAGGGTTAGTGGGATCCTGGACTTTGTGATGTTGGTACAAGATCTGTCTTTTTCAGGCTAACTGTAAGGACAAAGCTTTCTGAAGCTGGGGCCAATTATTCGAAAGGTAGCAGGGTGTCCTCCAGACCATGTGCTAGGAGAGAATGTTCATTGGCAAACAAGAGTTCTGTGATCTTTATGTGAGCATTGAGCCTTGGCAGCCTAAAGAGTTTGCCAGATGTCCTGAACTGAATCTGTCCTACTTTGAAAGGATAACAGTTTGACCAAAGTGTAGACAGCAGACAGAAGTGCAGCCATTGCGCAGCCTTACTTGGCATTATAGGTGACAGGAAGGCATCTGATAAGGTACCATTCTGCATGGCACTGACCATCATACTGTCATGAAATGAGTGGGTGACCCCCCGATCATCTTTTCAGGACAGCCCGCGGGTTGCCCGCCATTGATGGGAATTCCCATTGACGTCACCCCACGCTGGCAGGAAACCGTCAGGCAGGCGTGTGCTGCCGGCGGGACTGGAGAATCCCACTGCCGTGAGCAGCCAGAGAATTCCGGCCATTGTCTCTATTCTCTCTCCACAGATCCTGTCAGACCTGCTGACATTTTCCAGCATTTTCTGTTTTTGTGACAGATTCCAGCATCCGTAGTAATTTCATAGAACCAGACAGTCCCTACAGAGCAGAAGGAGGCCATTCGGCCCATCGAGTCTGCATCGACAACAATTCCACTCCATCCTCATAACCTCATTATTTACCCTGCTAATCCCCCTGACACTGAGGGGCAATTTAGCATGGCCCATCAACCTAACCCACACATTTTTGGACTGTGGGAGGAAACTGGAGCACCCGGAGGAAACCCATGCAGATACGGGGGGAACGTGCAAACTCCACACAGACAGTCAGTCACCCAAGCCGGGAATTGAACCCGGGTCCCTGGCGCTGTGAGGCAGCAGTGCTAACCACTGTGCCACTTTATCTTATTGTACAGGTCCTTTTTCTGCTTGTGGGACTTTGAGGTGCTGCAAAGATCATCTTGACAGTTCCTTGTCCAGCATCAATGCCACATTGTCTCCCCGGGAATACCGAGTGTGTAAGGTGAGTGACATTCCGGATAAAAACATCACAAATAAGAGCAGCAGTGGGTCATGCCACCTGATGAGGCAACTCCGCCATTCAGTCGGATCATAGAATCCCTACAGTACAGAAGGGGGCCATTCGGCCCATTGAGTCTGCATCGACTCTGCGGCAGAGCATCTTACCCAGGCCCTATCACCCCAACCCCAGCACTTACCATGGCTAATTCATCTTTGGATACTAAGGATGGGATTTTATGGCCCCGCACAGGTGAGATCGTAAAATCCCGCCTGAGGTGAATGGAGATTTCCGTTCTGGGAGGGTTTTGGCCTAAGGGGCAATTTAGCCTAGCCAACCCCCCCAATCTGCACATCTTTGGAGTGTGCGAGGAAACCGGAGCACCCGAAGGAAACCCAAGCAGACACGGGGTGAACGTGCAAAGTCCATACAGACATTGACCCAAACCGCGAATCGAACCTGGGTCCCAGGCACTGTGAGGAAGCAGTGCTAACCCACTGTGACACTGTGCCACCCTTAACCATGGCAAACCTTCTTTCTTAACCCCACTTTCCTTCCTGAAGTCCACATCTCTCAATTCCCTGAGCGATCATGTCGCTGTTTGTGGGAGCGTGCTGTGCGCAAATTGGCCGGCACATTTCCGAAAGATATAGGAGCAGAATTAGGCCATTCGACCCATCGAGTCTGCTCCGCCATTCAATCATAGCTGATATGATTCTCATCCCCATTCTCCTGCCTTCTCCCCATAACCCTAGATCCCCTTATTGATCAAGAACCTATCTATCTCTGTCTTAAAGACACTCAATGACCTGGCCTCCACAGCCCTCTGTGGCAATGAGTTCCACAGATTCACCACCCTCTGGCTGAAGAAATTCCTCCTCACCTCAGTTTTAAAGGAGCATCCCTTCACTCTGAGGTTGTGCCCTCGAGTTCTAGTCTCTCCCACTAGTGAAAACACCCTCTCCATGTCCACTCTATCTCGGCCTCTCAGTGTTCTGTAAGTTTCCGTTAGATCCCCCTCATCCTGCTAAACTCCATCGAATATAGACCCAGACTCCTCAACCGCTCCTCATATGACAAACCCTTCATTCCTGGGATCATTCTTGTGAACCTCCACTGGACCCCCTCCAAGGCCAGCACATCCTTCCTCAGGTATGGGGCCCAAAACTGCTCACAATATTCCATATGGGGTCTGACCAGAGCCTTATACAGCCTCAGCAGTACATCCCTGCTCTTGTATTCTAATTGCTTACATTACTGCACTTCAAGAAGGCATTTCATTTATGATGCCCAGCGACTTGTGAAAAGTGCATTTTTCTATTGAAATGGAAACAAAGTAAAACGCCCAGAAACAGGAGTGAGAATTCCTGCGTGCTGCATCAACACATTGTCATGACAGTTGGTGGAAGATGTTTGAACCACTAAATACTAACACAGTTTCTGTAAGAATAATGAACCCTCTGATAGTTTATCCAAAGTCTGGCACCGCTGACTCCACAGGCGAACCTTGCTCTAGCTGCCAGTTGCCTTCTCAGCTGATCCTGTGTCTGTCCAACCTCTGGAGCTGTGTTCTATCAAAC
Source organism: Mustelus asterias (assembly GCF_964213995.1). Taxonomy (NCBI): domain Eukaryota; kingdom Metazoa; phylum Chordata; class Chondrichthyes; order Carcharhiniformes; family Triakidae; genus Mustelus; species Mustelus asterias. Next base: position 88,618,569 of record NC_135813.1, on the reverse strand, counting down.
ATGCTTTCCTCTGGAGTGACGGGGAAAAGGCAGGGGTGTGGGACTAGCTCTAACAGAGAGCTGACGTAAGCTAAGTGGGCCGAATGGTCACCTTCTGTGCTGCAACCACTTAATGATTCATTCTTATCTTTCAACTAACGTTGACCTGCATTGGACCCTTCCATTCCAATTCTCTTCCCGCACCTGGTGGCAGATTTTTGTCCATTTCCATCATCCCAGTACCAAAGAAAATCCACCTTGGTAGGAATAACAGCAAAATGGACTACTATTTAAATGGTAAAAAATTGCAGCATGCTGCTGTGCAGAGGGACCTGGGTGTCCTTGTGCAGGAATCTCAAGGAATTGCATGGGCCTCCCACGCCCTTGGAAGGCTGCCCAATGAAATTTGTTGGGTTTGCCAGGGGCTTGCCAGGGTAGGGGCGCGGGTTCCCTCGCTGACAGGCATTTGAGGGGGTGGCCCTACCCCACCACCCCCTCAGTCCTACAATCTCCACCTCGCGACCCCCGCTCCATGGCCTGGGAACCCTCCGCAATCCTAGGCTTCTGGTTGAACATGTTCACCACTGGTGGCAATGGCAAGCTACACATGATGAGCTCCGATTGGCGGCGGGCAGCTCTTGGCAGGCGGGGCTTTGCCCACTGGGGAGATCAATCACAGGAAGACCCGACAATGGCCAAAATTAGTGCCTAAAGGGCGATTGATTTCATTGAGCCCCCCACATGGAACTGACGGGGGTTCCCCATTGACAAGAGCTGTCAACCTGACAAAATATGGAGTTTTGTGGGAAAATGTGAACCTCTTCCAGTCTGCCAGCCTCCAGTCCACCCACCAGTTGTTAGCACTGCTGCCTCACAGCGCCGGGGACCCAGGTTTGATTCCGGCCTTGGGTCACTGTCTAAGAGGAGTTTGCACGTTCTCCCCGTGTCTGCGTGGGTTTCCTCCGGGTACTCCGGTTTCCTCCCACAATCTGAAAATGTGCAGGTTAGGTGGATTGGCTGAGGGGGAGGCCTGATAGAAATTTACAAAATGGTGAGAGGCATGGACAGAATGGATAGTCAAAGTCTTTTCTCCAAGGTAGAAATGTCAATTACTTGGGGACATAGGTTTAAGGTAAAAGGAGGAAAGCTTAAAGGAGATATGATATATCCTTATTGAAACTTACAGGATACTGCGAGGCCTGGATAGAGTGGACATGGAGAGGATGTGTCCACTAGTAGGAAAAACTAGAACCAGAGGGCACAACCTCAGGCTAAAGGGATGATCCTTTAAAACAGAGATGAGGAGAAATTTCTTCAGCCAGAGAGTGGTGAATCTGTGGGACTCTTTGCCGCAGAAGGCTGTGGAGGCCAGGCCATTGAGTGTCTTTAAGACAGAGATAGATAGGTTCTTGATTAATAAGGGGATCAGGGGTTATGGAGAAAAGGCAGGAGAATGGGGATGGGAAAAATATCAGCCATGATTGAATGGCGGAGCAGATTCGATGGGCCGAGTGGCCTAATTCTGCTCCTATGTCTTATGGTCTTATGAGAGGTACGTTTTTTTACACAGAGGGTGGTAAGTGCCTGGTATGCGCTGCCAGAGGAGGTGGTAGAAGCAGATACAATAGCAACGCTTGAGAGGCATCTTGACAGATACATAAAAAGGCGGGAAATAGAGGGATACAGACCATGTTGAGGCAAAGGTCTTTAGTTTAGAAAGGCATCATGTATCAGGCAGCCTTGGTGGGCCGAAGGGCCTGTTCCTGTGCTGTTCTTGGTTCTTTGTTCTAAATTTCCCCTTCATGTCCCAGTATGTGGAGAGGGATTAGCGGGTTAAACACGTGGGGTTATGGAGATAGGGCCCGGGGTAAAATTCTCTGTCAGAGAGTCGGTACAGACTTGATGGGCTGAATGGCCTCCTTCTGCATTGTGGGATTCTTATGAATTTTGGATGAATTTTTCTCACTCACCTTCTCCAGCAGGGAAAGGAATTCTGAAGGGGGGAAAACGGGAGCTGGGGCGATTTGATTTAACTGAAGCATCGGAGCTGCAGTCACGCTCGAATCCCAGGGTATTTTCAGTGTTTCATTCTCCAGTCCCCACCCAGAAGGATTTCTTTTTATTTTCCTCTCTGCCAGTTGCAGGAAACATGTTTTTACCGTGGCTTCAAATTTCTGAACCATGCCTCTGTGTCTCACGTTTCCACGAGGAAATGAGATGAAGCCTTTTCTTTTTGCAGTCTCTAGTTTTTTTGTAAACGGTTTTGTTTCTTGTCCCCATGTTCATCCAGCCCAGGAATACTTTCACCCAACTCTGCATCTTCACCATCACTCCCTCAACCTCCACTCCCCCTCCCCCACTCTCCCTGCCATCTCCTCACTCTCTCCCCCCTCCCCCTCCCCCACTCTCCCTACCATCCCCTTACTCCCTCCCCACTCCCCCTCCCCCACTCTCCCTGCCATCCCCTCACTCCCTCCCCACTCCCCCTCCCCCACTCTCCCTGCCATCCCCTCACTCTCTCCCCCCTCCCCCTCCCCCACTCTCCCTGCCATCCCCTCACTCCCTCCTCACTCCCTCCCCACTCCCCCTCCTCCACTCTCCCTGCCATCCCCTCACTCCCTCCCCACTCCCCCTCCCCCACTCTCTCCCCCCTCCGCCTCCCCCACCCTCCCTGCCATCCCCTCACTCACTCCCCCCTCCCCCTCCCCCACTCTCCCTGCCATCCCCTCACTCCCTCCTCACTCCCTCCCAACTCCCCCTCCTCCACTCTCCCTGCCATCCCCTCACTCTCTCCCCCCTCCCCCTCCCCCACTCTCCCTGCCATCCCCTCACTCTCTCCCCCCTCCCCCTCCCCCACTCTCCCTGCCATCCCCTCACTCCCTCCTCACTCCCTCCCCACTCCCCCTCCTCCACTCTCCCTGCCATCCCCTCACTCTCTCCCCCCTCCCCCTCCCCCACTCTCCCTACCATCCCCTCACTCCATCCTCCACTCTCCCTCCCCCACTCTCCCTACCATCCCCTTACTCCACTGCTCCCTCCCCCACTCTCCCTGCCATCCCCTCACTCCATCCTCCACTCTCCCTTCCCCACTCTCCCTGCCATCCCCTCACTCCACTCCCCCTTCCCCACTCTCCCTGCCATCCCCTCACTCCATCCCCACTCCCTCCCCCCCACTCTCCCTGCCATCCCCTCACTCCCTCCCCACTCCCCCTCCCCCACTCTCCCTGCCATCCCCTCACTCCCTCCCCACTCCCCCTCCCCCACTCTCCCTGCCATCCCCTCACTCTCTCCCCACTCCCCCTCCCCCACTCTCCCTACCATCCCCTTACTCCACTGCCCCCTCCCCCACTCTCCCTGCCATCCCCTCACTCCACTCCCCCTTCCCCACTCTCCCTGCCATCCGCTCACTCCCTCCCCTCTCCCTCTCCACACAAGAGTGATGAGGGAGTGAGGGGAGAGGGATAGAGTGAGGCAAAAGAGGGGGTGAGGAAGGAGAAGGAGTGGGGGAATGAGAGGAAGGGGATAGAGTGAGGTGAAAAGAGTGAGTATGGAGAGGGAGTGGGGAGGGAGTGAGGGAAGGGTTAGGTGAGGCAAAAAGAGTGAGCAAGGAGAGGGAGTGGGGAGGGAGTGAGGGGAGACTCTATCCTTCTCCCCTCACTCCCTCCCCACTCCCTCTCCTTGCTCACTCTTTTTGCCTCACCTAACCCTTCCCTCACTCCCTCCCCACTCCCTCTCCATACTCACTCCCCTTTCTGCCTCACTCTATCCTTCTCCCCTCACTCCCTCATCACTCCCTCTGCTCACTCACTCTTTTCACCTCACTCTATCCCCTTCCTCTCATTCCCCCACTCCTTCTCCTTCCTCACCCCCTCTTTTGCCTCACTCTATCCCTCTCCCCTCACTCCCTCATCACTCTTTCTACTCCCTCTCCATTCCCACCCCCATTCCTACCTTTGTACTCGCACTCCATCCTTCTCCTTTCTCTCATCCTTCCCCCTTCAACACCTCCCTGCGCCCCAATCCCTCACACTCTCTCCCATTGCCGGATCTCACACACTTCTTCTTCTCATTCCCTGCATTTTCCCTCCCTCCCCAGCCCCTCACTCCCTCCTTCTCCTCCTCACTTCTTCCCTGTCCCCCTCACCCTCTCTGCAACCCATCTCTCTATCATAAGAACATAAGTAATAGAAGTAGGAGTAGGCCATCTGGCCCCTCGAGCCTGCTCCGCCATTCAATAAGATCATGGCTGATCTTTTTGTGGACTCAGCTCCACTTACCCGCTTGTTCACCATAACCCAAATCCCAGCCAATCCATGCTGACATGTTTGGTATGGGTGGAGCTGCCTCCCAGCCCATCATTGACCATGGTCACATGGCCCTAGACAAATAGGAAGCTCCGAGATCAGATGGAGGGTCATATATAGAAACTAGAAGCAGGAGTAGGCCATTCGGCCCATCAACGGCTCCGACATTCATTATGGTCATGGCTGACCACCTAATTCAATATCCTGATCCAACTTCTCCTCATATCCCTTGATCCTTTTAACCCCAAGAGCTATACCTAATTCCTTCTTGAAACCAGACAACGTTTTGGCCTCAACTACTTTCTGTGGTAGTGAATTCCACACATTCACCACTCTGAGTGAAGAAATTTCTCCTCACCTCTGTTCTAAAAGGTTTACCCCTCATCTTCAAACTATGACCCCTAGTTCTGGACTCCCCACAATTGGGAACATTCTTTCTGAATCTACCCTGTCTAACCCTGTTAGAATTTTATACATTTCTGGGATCTCCTCTCACTCTTCTAAACTCCAGTGAATACAATCCTAACTGACTTAGTCTCTCCTTGTATGACAGACCTGCCATTCCAGGAATCAGCCTGGAAAACTTTCGCTGTACTCCCTCCATAGCAAGGACATTCTTCCTCAGATAAGGACACCAAAACTGCACACAATACTCCAGGTGTGGCCTCACCAACATCCTGTACAATTGCAGTAAAACATCCATATTCCTATACTCAAATCCTCTCGCTATGAAGGCCAACATAATATTTGCCTTCTTTACTGCCTGCTGGACCTGCATGCTTACTTTCAGCGACTGATGCACGAGAACATCCAGGTCTCGCTGAGTATCCACCTCTCTCAATTCACACGCAGTCATATAATAATCTGTCTTCCTATTATTGCTACCAAAGTGGATAACCTCACATTTATCCACATTATACTGCATCTGCCATGCAGATGCCCACACACTCAACCTGCCCAAATCATGCTGAAGCATCTTTGCATCCTCCTCACAGCTCACCCACCCACCCAACTTTATACCATCTGCAAATTTGGAGATAACACATTTAGTTCCCTCATCCAAATCATTAATATATAATGTGAACAGTTGGGGTCCTCGCACACATCCCTGCAGTACCCCACTAATTACTGACTGCCGATCAGAAAACGACCCATTTATCCCAACCCTTTGCTTCCTATCTGCTCACCAGCTTTCTATCCATCTGAAGACACTACCCGTAACTTTACATCGTAGTCTGTTAAGTGAGACCTTGTTGAAAGCCTTTTAAAAGTTTAAATAAACCACATCCAGTGGTTCTCTTTGGTCAACTCTACTAGTTACATCCTCAAAGAATTCCAATAGATTTGTCAAGCATGATTTCCCCTTTGTAAATCCATTGGGTCCACTGCCCCATGATGTGATGGAACTGGAACAGCGACAATGGTCAGGGGGAACGAATCCTGCTCTAATTAATAGCGCTGGGCAATGCTGTCCACTGGGGTGTGGAACGGCCAGAGACTCCCTACAGAGCGGACGGATCCAGCTGGATGGAAACCACACAGTGTCTGCCAGGACGCTGCATTAACCCTTTCACTTCTCAAACCGTGGGCTGCAATTTCCATTTCTCAGTTGTGTCAGGGAGGCAGAGTGGAAACTGGGGAGGTGGGGGTCGGGGGGTGGGGGGGAGGGGGGGGTCCACTTGCCCCTGCCCTGCCGTCCCAGCTGGACCAATCAAGCATCATCGGTTGGATGGCCAATTAGTCTCCATTCAGCGTGGAAGAGGCCAATCAGAGGCACTAAGGGAGGCTCCACACCCAATCAGGCAGCAAAGGGGTAATGGCATGAAGATGAAGGAGTCAGTCACAGCTACAGCTTTAAGGGCCCCCGCTCTCCGGAACCTCCCTTTATTTTTTTATCTGAAGGCTGAAAACCAAGTTTACAAAAGCAGCCAGACATTGCCGCCTTCCCCAGCAGAATCTACGTAACGCTACATTCAGCCGCGTCACAGGCCTTTCCTTCCTCCCTTGTGCTGCCTCGTCACCGCTGCCGTCAAACAACCCCAAACATTTTCACCCCCGCGTCAAAAATAATCCAGCGGGAAGGGAAAATTGGAGGTGATTGGGTCAGCAGGGAGTTCGACCGCTTGGTCATTAGTCTTTTCAAAATGGCGGATCGGCTAGCCTTCCATAATTTCAGAGACTGGTGTGATGGAATCATATTGCCAACCCAAAGTCATCACCTCTTATTTTATGTTTAGCGTGGAGAGTTGGGGGGGTGGGGGGAAGGTGGAGGGGGGGCGGGGGTGGGGGGGAATTGGCAGCCCCCCCCTGTTTTTCCATTGTAAAATCCCATCCACCTTTCAAGAACTGCTCAGAATATTAGTTTCCAATTGCAGTGATCGAGGATCTTACTCCTCCTACCAACTTGCGCCATTACATCCCCCCGCCCCCAGCTCCCCCAGCCCGGCCCCCCACCCCCACCCCACACCACCCCCCCCCCCCGCCCCCCCACCTGCCCTCCCCCCCAACCCAGCCCCCCACCCTGCCCCCCCCCGCCACCTGCCATCCCGCCCCCCCCCCCACCCGACCCCCCCCCATCCCGGCCCCCCACCCCGGCCTCCCCACCCCGGCCCTCCCCCCCCCCCCGACTCCACCCCTCCACCCCCCCACCCCAGCCTCCCCACCCCGGCCCTCCCCCCCCCACTCCACCCCTCCCCCCCCCCCCAACCCCGGCCTCCCCACCCCAGCCTCCCCACCCCGGCCCTCCCCCCCCCACTCCACGCCCCCCCCCCCGCACCCTGGCCCCCCCCTATTTATAATGGATTTCCTGGCCACGCACGTCCCAAGATCGGAAATTTCCACCCGATGTCAACTGACCTTTACCCTGCCGAATTTTCTGTCCCACCCGTTACGATTCCCATGGCCGGCGAGATGGAAAAACTCTGTCCATTGTTTCTGTAAACCTGTTTGATTGGCAGCAGCGCAGTCCCAATGGCTAATAAAGGTGGAGATTCCATTATAAAAACTTTTTATCAATTTATTCCTGGGCCATGGCTATCGCTGGCTAAGATCATAAGGTTATCAGATCACAATATATAGAAGCCGAATTAAGACATTCGGCCCATCGAGTCTGCTCCGCCATTCAATCATGGCTGATAAGTTCTCAACCCCATTCTCTCGCCTTTCCCTGTTACCTTTGATCCCTTTTCCAATCAAGAACCTATCTATCTCTGTCTTAAAGACACTCAATGACCCGGCCTCCACAGCCCTCTGTGGCAATGAATTTCATAGACTCACCACCCTCTGGCTGAAGAAATTCCTCCTCATCTCGGTTGGGCTGTGCCCTCGGATTCTAGTCTCTCCTACTAATGGAAGCACCTTCCTCACGTCCACTCTATCCAGGCCTTTCAGTATTCTGCTAGTTTCAATGAGATCTCCCCTCATCCTCCTAAACTCCATTGAGTACAGACCCAGAGTCCTCAAACGCTCCTCATACGTCAAGCTTTTCATTCCTGGGATCATTCTCGTGAACCTCCTCTTGACCTTCTCGAAAACCAGCACATCCTTCCTTAGGTACAGGACCCAAAATTGCTCACAATACTCCAAATGTGGTCTGACCAGAGCCTTATAAAGCTTCAACAGTGCATCCTTGCTTTTGTATTCTAGACACTCGAAATGAATTCTAACATAACGTTCATTAGTGGGTGAGATCAGCCATGATTTAACTGATGGAAAAGGATCGATGCTAGGATGCTACTGGGACTTGATGGTTTGAGTTATAAGGAGAGGCTGGATAGACTGGGACTATTTTACCTGGAGTACAGGAGATTTAGGGGTGATCTTATAGAGGTCTATAAAATAATAAGGGGTATAGATCAGTTAGATAGTCAATATCTTTCCCCAAAGGTAGGGGAGTCTAAAACTAGAGGGCATAGGTTTAAGGTGAGAGGGGAGAGATACAAAAGGGTCCAGAGGGGCAATTTTTTCACACAGAGGGTGGTGAGTATCTGGAACGAGCTGCCAGAGGTAGTAGTAGAGGCGGGTACAATTTTTTCTTTTAATAAGCATTTAGACAGTTACATGGGTAAGATGGGTATAGAGAGATATGGGCCAAACGCGGGCAATTGGGACTAGCTTAGAGGTAAAAGCTGGGCAGCATGGACAAGTTGGGCTGAAGGGCCTGTTTCCATGCTGTAATCCTCTGTGACCCTATGGCTGAATGGCCTCTTCCTGTTCCTACCTTTTTCGGCATCAACTGCAAACTACACCTCATCTTGACTCGGCATCAGGGGAATTTCACAGTAACTTCATTGCAGTGTTAATGTAAGTCTACTTGTGACTAATAAATAAAAATAAATCAATCAACCTGCCCTGCGTTGTAACATTTAGTCCATCACCCATCACAATATACTGTTCAAAAACAATGGACTTCTTACTCCCGGTGTGTAATGACACAGGAGATGCGCTTGGCTTTTTTTGTAAGGTGTTGACTAAATGGTAAAATCAGTTTGTACAAACATTGGCCGCACTCAGGTACCTTGTGGAAGCCACAAACTCCAGATTGCTACCAGGGCTAGAATTACCAGGATTGATCTGGCAATTCCAGGAATTGAATCTCGAGGCCACTGCTGTGTGCAACCCTGAAGAAACATCACTGCAACCTTCAAAAAGATTTAAAAACATTTCTTTGAACATTTTTCTTTATGAGATTAAAAAATGAGGAAACAAAGGTTATACGGCTTTGCAATAAAGCATCTCCAATTAGTTTTGACAAAGGGTCATCTGGACTCGAAGCGTCAGCTCTTTTCTCTCCTCACAGATGCTGCCAGACCTGCTGAGATTTTCCAGCGTTTTCACTTTTGGTTAGCGATTGAGTCCTTTTGCTTTCCAAATGTTGTGCCTTTCTTAAAATTTATTCGTTCATGGGATCATAGAATCTCCAGTCCATCGAGCCTGCATCGACAACAATCTCACCCAGGTCCTATCCCCGCAACCCCGTGTATTTACCCTCCTAATCCCCCTGACATTAAGGGGCAATTTAGCACAGCCAATCAACCTAACCCGCACATCTTTGGACTGTGGGAGGAAACCGGAGCACCCGGAGGAAACCCACGCAGACATGGGGAGAATGTGCAGACGCCACACAGTCAGTGACCCAAGCTGGGAATCGAATCCGGGTCCCTGGCACTGTGAGGCAGCAGTGCCAACCACTGTGCCCACCGTGCTGCCTCACGGTGCCATCCTTACCTGGTCTAGCCTGCATGTCACTGCAGATCCACAGCAATGTGGTTGAATCTTAAATGCCCTCAGAGATGTGGGCGTCACTGGCTGGGCCAGCATTTATTGCCCATCCCTGAGGGCATTTAAAATGGGTAAGGACGACAGATTTCCTTCCCTGAAGGACATTAGTGAACCAGATGGGTTTTTGCGACAATGGTTTCATGGTCACTTTTAATATCAGATTTTTATTGAATTCAAACTTTACCATCTGCTGTGATGAGATTCGAACCCTGGTCCCCAGAGCATCACCCTGGGTCTCTGAATTACTTGTCCATCAACAATACTACTGCGTCACCACCTCCCTTGGATGGATGTGTTGACCGGCTAATGGCCAGAGCATGGGGACAGGTCATGTGGTGAAATCTCCAATAATGCATTTAAGCATTTAAACTCTGACGAAAGGTCACCCTGACTAGATGTTACAGCTGGCTCTATTCTCTCCCCACAGATGCTGTCAGACCTGCTGAGATTTCCAGCATTTTCTGTTTTTGTTTGAGATTCCAGCACCCGCAGTATTTTACCTTTATCATACATTTAAGCATAGTTGGTAACCCTGGCTGGGGAGGATTCCTGATCTCACTCAGTGCCCACATTTATGCTTTTCACTGTGTGGATGTCGCAACACAGAGCAATCCTATTCTCACTCAATGTCTCACATATGTCTCACTTGTTAGAGTAAGGCCTACAGCAGATAGATTCTTTTAAGTTTAAACCTTATTTATTCGTGTCACAAGTAGGCTCACGTTAACACTGCAATGAAGTTACTGTGAAAATCCCCAATGCACCTTATCAGCACGTCTTTTGGACTGTGGGAGGAAACCGGAGCACCCGGAGGAAACCCACGCAGACATGGGGAGAACGTGCAAACTCCACATAGACAGTGACCCAAGCCGGGAATAGAACCCGGGTCCCTGGCGCTCTGAGGCAGCAGTGCTAACCACCGTGCCACCGTGCCTCCCCCTTGACCCGGCTTGGGTCACAGTCTGTGCGGAGTCTGGGTCCCTGGCGCTGTGAGGAAGCAGTGCTGACCACTGCCACGGGGCGGCACGGTAGCACAGTGGTTAGCACTGCTGCTTCACAGCTCCAGGGACCTGGGTTCGATTCCTGGCTTGGGTCACTGTCGGTGTGGAGTTTGCACATTCTCCTCGTGTCTGCGTGGGTTTCCTCCGGGTGCTCCGGTTTTCTCCCACAGTCCAAAGATGTGCGGGTTAGGTTGATTGGCCATGCTAAAATTGCCCCTTAGTGTCCTGAGACGCGTAGATTAGAGGGATTAGTGGGTAAAATATGTAGGGATATGGGGGTAGGGCCTGGGCGGGATTGTGGTCGGTGCAGACTCGATGGGCCGAATGGCCTCTTTCTGCACTGTAGGGATTCTATGATTTCTATGTGCCACCGTGCCGCCCTGGATTTAAACCCAGAAACATCCGGCTCAAAGGCAGTGCCAAGTGCTGAGTCAAGCTGACCAATGTCTAAGTATGTTAAATTCGCCTAAAGATAGGATCGCAAATCAGGGGTCTGAAGGGCTGATAAACACCTCTGGTGGACCTCAGAGATTTTTTTCTGAGGAAAAATCTAGCATTTTCCACTACAGAGCCCACGCTGTTAACACTAATAATTCTCTTAATCATTTGTAAGATTTCTTTCTCATGGTGAAGGCATTGCTGGCGAAGCCAACATTGCTCAACATTCCCTAATTGCCTCTTGAGAAGGTGGTGGTGATCTGCCTTCCTGAGCCTCTGTGGTGTAGGCACAGCCACAGTGCTGTTAGGGAGGGAGTTCCAGGATTTTGACCCAGTGACAGTGAGGGGAAGGCGATGTATTTCTCAGGCAGGATGACGAGTGCCTTGGAAAGGAACCTCCAAGTGGTGGCGTTCCCATGTTCGGAATCCTCCGGCTGTTCACGCCCCGTCGCCGTTGCCAGAGAGGACGGGGAGTTTGGCGCTCAGCCAAATCTCTGATCATTGCTATGGGACTGGAGAATCCCGGGGTGGGAGCGGGGTGGGAGAATCTGGCCCCATGGGCAGGATTCTACGGCCTTGCTCGAGTTAGAAAGGAAAGTCCCGTCCGGGGTCAATGGACATACCTGTTGTCCATCCCTCACCCGCTCTGATTTCATGGCGGGTGGGGTGTAGAATTCTACTGCATGTGTCTGCTGCATTTGTCCTTCTAGAAGGTAGCAGTCGTGGGTTTGGAAGATGTTGCCGAGAGAAACTTGGTGAGTTGCTGCAGTGCATCGCTTAGATGGTGCGCGCTGCTGCATTGGTGGCGGAGGGACTAAATGTCTCAGGTGGAAATTCACGGGATCCTAGAATCCCTACAGTGCAGAAGGAGGCCATTCGGCCCATCAAGCCTGTGCCAACAACAATCCCACCCAAGCCCTATCCCCGTAACCCCATGCATTTACCCTGGCTAATCCCCCTGACACTAAGGGGCAATTTAGCATGGCCAATCCACCTAACCCACATATCTTTGGACTGTGGGAGGAAACCAGAGCATCTGGAGGAAACCCACTCAGACATGGGGAGAACGTGCAAACTCCACATAGACAGTGACCCAAGCCGGGAATAGAACCCGGGTCCCTGGCGCTCTGAGGCAGCAGTGCTAACCACCGTGCCACCGTGCCTCCCCCTTGACCTACGGATACCAAAATCAGTTAAAAGCAATGCCAAGAGGAAGATCCTACACCCAATCCTGTGTGGTTTTTTTTAAACAAAAGCCACTTGAATTGTACAGATAATTTTCTGCCCCATTTGGCAGTAAGGGTGGAATAACCTCCAATGCGAGATTCTCCCCACTGGTTCCTGAAAAACAACGTAACAAATTCCATCATTGATTCCCAAACAGCAAAAAATAAACTGCTCCCAAATCCTGACATGTAAGGACCCGATTTCCACTCGGGTGGGTCATTAACTGGCACCTGAGTAGCCGCCTATGGCGCTAAAATCTGTTGGAATGGCGGGGCCGATCCTACGAGTTTTGCCTTTCAAGCATCAAGTGTTCCAAGAGCCTTAAGAACCTTCCGGATCTGTTTCGGCTGCTTAACGGGAAACAGCTGTCTGAACAGATGATGAGTGCCAGTTACCTCATCTGAGTTAGTGGTGGGGGCATAGTTACTGCGGCAGAGAGCACGATCTGAATTAATGTACACGGCTGAAATTACACCATTCCTAAACACCCTGGATTAATAGTTACAGCTCGAAACTTGTCCTCTGTGATGTTTAGTAAGGCACGCTGGGTGGCATTTGCTGGCAAGCAGACAACAGGAGTTCAGAAGCACGGAATACTGCAGTGCAGAAGAGGCCCTTCGGCCAATAGAGTCCGCACTGATGCATGAAATGCCCTGACTTGCCCACGTAATCCCATCTGCCAGCACTTGGCCCATAGCCTTGAATGTTATGGCGTGACAAGTACTCATCCAGATACTCGTCAAAGGATGTGAGGCATCCCGACTCCACCACCCTCTCAGGCAGCGCATTCCAGACCGTCACCGCCCTCTGGGTAAAAATGCTTTTCCTCAAATCCCCCCCTAAACCTCCCACCCCGCATTTGTGTCCCCTCATGATTGACCCTTCAACTAAGGGAAACAGCTGCTCCCTATTCACCCTGTCCATGCCCCTCATTTTCACAATATACATTAACGATTTGGAGGAAGGAACTGAAGGCGCTGGAGCTAAGTTTGCAGATGATACAAAGATATGTAGAGGGACAGGTAGTATTGAGGAAGCAGGGGGGGTGCAGAAGGTTAGGAGAGTGGGCAAAGAAGTGGAAGATGGAATACAGTGTGGAAGAGTGTGAGGTTATGCACTTTGGAAGGAGGAATGGAGGCATAGACTATTTTCTAAATGGGAAAATACTTAGGAAATGAGAAACACAAAGAGACTTGGGAGTCATTGTTCAAGATTCTCTTAAAGTTAACATGCAGGTTCAGTCGGCAGTTAGGAAGGCAAATGTAATGTTAGCATTCATGTCGAGAGAGCTAGAATACAAGAGCAGGGATGTACTTCTGAGGCTGTATAAGGCTCTGGTCAGACCCCATTTGGTGTATTGTGAGCAGTGTTGGGCCCCATATCTAAGGAAGGATGTGCTGGCCTCGGAAAGGGTCCAGAGGAGGTTCACAAGAATGATCTCTGGAATGAAGAGCTTGTTTTATGAGGAACGGTTGAGGACTCTGGGTCTGTACTCATTGGAGTTTAGAAGGATGAGGGGGGATTTTATTGAAACTTACAGGATACTGCATGGCCTGGATAGAGTGGACATGGAGAGGATGTTTCCACCAGTAGGAAAAACTAGAACCAGAGGGCTCAACCTCAGGCTAAAGGGATGATCCTTTAAAACGGAGATGAGGAGGAAATTCTTCAGCCAGAGAGTGGTGAATCTGTGGAACTCTTTGCCACAGAAGGCTGTGGAGGCCAGGTCATTGAGTGTCTTTAAGACAGAGATAGATAGGTTCTTGACTAATAAGGGGATCAGGGGTTATGGGGAAAAGGCAGGGGAATGGGGATGAGAAAAATATCAACCACGATTGAATGGCGGAGCAGACTCGATGGGCCGAGTGGCCTAATTCCGCTCCTATGTCTTATGGTCTCATAATCCTGGACACCTCAGTTGCTTCAACTGGGCTAGAAACCTACCTCCTCGAAGTGCAGAGGTCACAGATTCCCTCCTGAATGACTCTGGTATGCAATCAGACCAAGGTCTCCTGCGCCAAGGAGAAATCCCGTTATGGTCCACGCTACTGGGAATCTGGAGTCGGAAAGAATAAGGGATAAGGAATAAGGAGTGGTGGCCAGAGAGCAAGACAGTAATCCTACCGGCTTCAGACGACATCGTAAAACAAAGCTCGAGGGGCTTAAGATTGTCAATCGAAACCTAAAGATTGGATTTCCATCTCAAGTTAAATGCTAGCCGCCCTGTGTTAGATTTTGCAGTGGTTGCTGTGCTGTCTATATTAATGCAAAATATGCTTCTAAAAAAAAAGGGTTGCATTACCCAACTGTCCCGTCATGCTGTACTGCTAACAGGCGCTTTGTATAAAAGAAAGGAAATTGATGGCAGTACAAACAAAAAAACAGAAAATGCTGGAAATACAAGACAGGTCAGTCAGCATTGTAAAACAACAGGAATAGATTTGTGTTTTGGCTGCGTGTAACCTTCAGTGGAACTAGTTATGCTAGTTACTCCTGCTCTGCCCAAGACCGCAAGGAACTACAAAACATTGTGAATGTAGCCCAATCCATCACGCAAGTCAGCCTCCCATCCATTGACTCTGTCTACACCTCCCGCTGCCTCGGCAAAGCAGCCAGCATAATTAAGGACCCCACGCACCCCCAGACATTTTCTCTTCCACCTTCTTCCGTCAGGAAAAAGATACAAAAGTCTGAGATCACGTACCAACCGACTCAAGAACAGCTTCTTCCCTGCTGCTGTCAGACTTTTGAATGGACCTACCCTGCATTAAGTTGATCTTTCTCTACACCCTAGCTATGACTGTAACACTACACTCTGCACTCGCTCGTTTCCTTCTTGATGAACGGTATGCTTTGTCTGTATAGCACGCAAGAAACAATACTTTTCACTGTATGTTAATACATGTGACAATAATAAATCAAATCAAATCAAATCAAATCAAATTATAGGTGTGTGCAACATTTAGTCAAACCAGTTATGAATTATGTAGACCATTTGGTGTTACTAGTTATGAATTATATATAGCATTCAGTTTTACGAGTTAAAGATGTGTAACCCTTCAGTATAATTATTCAAGGATGGAGAATCAGAACATTAAACTTTATTGTGTCCTTTTATCTGGAGACTGATCCGACTTTTTCCACAATGTGAAATGTACCAAATTCAAACGTATCCAAATTCATGGCAAGAGACACCAGGAAATTTCCCTGTCCTCTGAAAGTTTGGTGGGTAAAGGAGCTTTTGGGGAGAGCTCTGAGCCACCCTGATCCTAGATTCAATCAGCGATTTGATCCTGAGATAGCTCGGAACCAGAGACCCGAGCGGCACCGTGGCACAGTGGTTAGCACTACTGCTTCACAGCTCCAGGGACCTGGGTTCGATTCCCGGCTTGGGTCACTGTCTGTGTGGAGTTTGCACGTTCTTCCTGTGTCTGCGTGGGTTTCCTCCGGGTGCTCCGGTTTCCTCCCACAGTCCAAAGATGTGCAGGTTAGGTTGATTGGCCATGTTAAAATTGCCCCTTAGTGTCCTGAGATGTGTAGGTTAGAGGGATTAGTGGGTAAAATATGTCGGGATATGGGGGTAGGGCCTGGGTGGGATTGTGGTCGGTGCAGACTCGATGGGCCAGATGGCCTCTTTCTGTACTGTAGGGTTTCTATGATTTCTATGATTCTATGAGGGTAAATGTGTGGGGTTACGGGGATAGGACCTGGGTGGGATTGTTGTCGGCGCAGGCTTGATGGGTCAAATGGCCTCCTTCTGCACTATAGATTCTATGATCCGTAGAATCCCTATGGTGCAGAAGGAGGCCATTCGTCCCATCGATTCTGCACTGACGCTCTGAAAGAAAATCTTATCCAGGCACCACGCTTGCTGACACATTTACAGTTTATTTATTGGTGTCACAAGTAGGCTTACATTAACACTGCAATGAAGTTACAGTGAAAATCCCCTAGTCGTCACACTCCGCGCCTGTTCGGGTACACTGAGGGGGAATTTAGCATGGCCAATGCACCCTAACCAGCACGTCTTTGAACTGTGGGAGGAAACCGGAGCACCCGGAGGAAACCCACGCAGACACGGGGAGAACGTGCCTCCACACAGACAGTGACCTGAGGCCGGAATCGAACCCTGGTACTGGCGCTGTGAGGCAGCAGTGCTAACCACTGTGCCGCCCTTCAATCCTCCTCCAGTCTCACAACTCTCCATGAACACCCTGCTCCTCCAGCCATCACCTCTTGTGGAGTCCTGAGTTTAATTGCTCCATTACTGGTGACCATGTCTTCAATTGCCTGAGTCACTGGCTCTGGAATTCCCTTTCTAAACCTTTCTGCCTCTTTATCTCCTTTCTCCTTTAAGGTATCCCATGAAACAAACCTCTTTAACGCAGCTTTTTATCATAATATCTCCTTCTGTAGATCAGTGTAAATGTTACCTGATGACCCACATGCAAAACACTTTGAGGTGTTTTTCTATGTTAAATAAATATAAATTCTCGCTGTTAAACATCAACGTCTTTGGGTGGAAAGGAAGGCAACCAAACTGGATTTCCCATCTTGATTGTTCAGTGGCAGTCCCACCTCTGAGACAGAAAGCTGTGACTTCAAATTCCCCTCCAGTGACTTGAGCACCTAATCAAAACTGACACTCCAGTGCGGTACCGAGGGAATGCTGCACTGTCAGAGGCACCGTCATTCTTTTCATTCATGGAACACGGGCGTCGCTGGTTGGCCAACATTTATTGCCCATCCTTAGTTGCCCGAGGGCAGTTGAGAGTCAACCACATTGCTGTGGATCTGGAATCGCATGAAGGCCAGACCAGGTAAGGACGGCAGATTTCCTTCCCTAAAGGAAGTGAACGAGATGGGTTTTTCCGACAATCGATTTATGGTCATCGGTAGATTCTTAATTCCAGATATTTTTTATTGAATTCAAATTCCACCGTCTGCCGTGGCGGGATTTGAACCCAGGTCCCCAGAATTTCCGGATTAACAGTCTAGGCCATCGCCTCTCCAACTATCAGGTGTGACTTTGGGCCAAGATCCCCATCTCAGGTGGATGTAAAAGATAATGGTTTTGAAGAAGAGTTATGTCCTGGCCAATAGTTATCTCTCAATCAATATCACAAAAGGCATCAGATTATCCAGTTATTGATTTTGTTTGGGATCTTGCTGTGCGCCAATAAGTAACCACATTTCATACCTTATAACAGTAATTGCATTTCAAAAAGTACTTTATTCGCTGTAAAGCGCGTTGTGATATCTCGGGGTGGATGAAAAGTGCTTTATATAAATGCAAACCTTTCTTCCTTGATGATTGAACCCATTTAACCCGGCTATTTAGTCCAGCTAGATCGAAGAAACTAAGCTGTAAATACTGGGGCATCCAGAGGCTGTGGAAGGCGCTAGGTAAATGCAAGGTACCGAGGGAAAGCTGCACTGTCAGCATTCCCTTTAGGGAAGGAAATCTGCCGTCCTTACCCGGTCTGGCCTACATGTTACTCCAGAGCTACAGCAATGTGGTTGACTCTCAACTGCCCTCAGGCATCTAGGGATGGGCAATAAATGCTGGCCAGCCAGTGACGCCCATGTCCCATGAATGAATACTAAAAAAATGATGGTGCCTCTGACAGTGCAGCATTCCCTCGGTACCGTCAGGAGACGATTTGATTTGATTTATTATTGTCACGTGTATTAGTATACAGTGAAAAGTATTGTTTCTTGTGTGCTATACACTCAAAACATACCGTTCATAGAGAAGGAAAGGAGAGAGTGCAGAATGTAGTGTTACAGTCATAGCTAGGGTGTAGAGAAAGATCAACTTAATGTGAAGGAAGTCCATTCAAAAGCCTGACAGCAACAGGGAAGAAGCTGTTCTTGAGTCGGTTGGTACGTGTCCTCAGACTTTTGTATCTTTTTCCCGACGGAAGAAGGTGGAAGAGAGAATGTCCGGGGTGCGTGGGGTCCTTAAAGTAGGAAATTGAGAGACGGAAAGAAACCCACACAAGCACCACTCGAAGAAATGAAGAAACAATGAAAGAAAGAAAC
Source organism: Mustelus asterias (assembly GCF_964213995.1). Classification (NCBI taxonomy): domain Eukaryota; kingdom Metazoa; phylum Chordata; class Chondrichthyes; order Carcharhiniformes; family Triakidae; genus Mustelus; species Mustelus asterias. Next base: position 88,600,295 of record NC_135813.1, on the reverse strand, counting down.
TGCATTTGCATAACGCCTTTCCAGCCTTCAGGATGTCACAAAGCACTTTGCAACCAAAAATAATATTGAGGTTGACGGAACTGACTCTGAATTATGAGTTGTTTGTTGTATTGGGGGGTGGGAGGAGTGGGGGGGAGGATGCTCACAGAATCCACCCATCTGGACAGCAGACTTTGTTTCCTGAATGAGATTCTATTCCCGGCGACAGATCCAATCTTGTGTTTGGAAGGCATGAGAGGTCCTTGTAAAACTAAGCCTCGTTTCAGCAAATCTCGCCACCATTTCCCAAAAGTAAAGCATCTCAGAGGATTTGTTAAAATCGCCTCTTAAAACGGTCACATCTGAATTGCCTGATAGAGAATTCATCAACTTTGCTTAATATCTGATCATCAAAAGAAGCGTGATTTAAAAGGCTTACATTAACACTGCAATGAAGTTACTGTGAAAATCCCCTAATCGCCACACTTCGGCGCCTGTTCAGGTACACTGAGGGAGAATTTAGCATGGCCAATGTACCTTACCCGCATGTGTTTTGGACTGTGGGAGGAAACCGGAGGAAACCCACACAGACATGGGGAGAACGTGCAGACTCCGCACAGTGACCCAAGCCGGGAATCGAACCCGGGTCCCTGACGCTGTGAGGCAGCAGTGCTAACCACTGCGCCACTGTGCTGCCCATGATATGTTGATTCATAGATTCATAGACAATCACAGCACAGAAGGAGGCCATTCAGCCCATCATGACCACACCGGTCAACAAAGATCTCTGACTACACTCATCCCATTTCCCAGCACTTGGCCCATAGTCCCGGGGATTATGGCAACGCGAGTGAATGTCTAAATACTTCTTAAATGTTATGACAGTTTCTGACTCAACCACCCTTTCAGGCAGTGAGTTCCAGACTCCCACCACTCCCGGGTGAAAAAGTTTCTCCTCAACTCCCCTCTTGGTCTTCTATCTCTCAGCTTAACCCTGTTCCCCTGGTTATTGACCCCTCTACAAACGGTAAATGTGTCTCCCCAGACACCCTATCTCTGCCCCTCATAATCTTACCCACCTGGATCCGTCACAACCTTCGGTGCTCCAAGGAAAGCAGCCCCAGCAGATCCAATCTTTCCTCATAGCTCGGAGCCTCCAGGGCACGTTTTTACCATCTTGCCATCCTGGCAATCAGGGTGGTGAGCTGGGAAGGTAGCGTTCAAATCTAAAAATCAGATTCGTGCCAGGCATGAACCAGTTTGCTATCTTCGCAGCCCCTTTTTAATCGTGCGAACTGCTTCCCGCCAAGAAAGGGCACAAAGCTTCTTAACTGGATTTCAATATCATTCGGGAAGTCTGCACACACGCTTCCCCCTCTCGGAGATTCCCCCCTCTCACACACTCCCCCCTCCTGGACACTCCCCCCTCCCGGACACACCCCCCTCCCGGACACTTCCCCCTCCCGGACACTTCCCCCTCCCGGACACTCCCCCCTCCCGGACACTCCCCCCTCCCAGACACTCCCCCCTCCCGGACACTCCCCCCTCCCAGACACTCCCCCCTCCCGGACACTCCCCCCTCCTGGACACTCCCCCCTCCCGGACACTCCCCCCTCCCGGACACTTCCCCCTCCCGGACACTCCCCCCTTCTGGACACTCCCCCCTCCCGGACACTCCCCCCTCCCGGACACTCCCTCCTCCCGGACACTCCCCCCTCCCGGACACTCCCTCCACCCGGACACTCCCCCCTCCTGGACACTCCCCCCTCCCGGACACTCCCCCCTCCCGGACACTTCCCCCTCCCGGACACTCCCCCCTTCTGGACACTCCCCCCTCCCGGACACTCCCCCCTCCCGGACACTCCCTCCTCCCGGACACTCCCCCCTCCCGGACACTCCCTCCACCCGGACACTCCCCCCTCCCGGACACTTCCACCTCCCGGACACTCCCCCCTTCTGGACACTCCCCCCTCCCGGACACTCCCCCCTCCCGGACACTCCCTCCTCCCGGACACTCCCCCCTCCCGGACACTCCCTCCTCCTGGACACTCCCCCCTCCCGGACACTCCCTCCACCCGGACACTCCCCCCTCCCGGACACTCCGCACCCCGGACACTCCCCCCTCCCGGACACTCCCCCCTCTCGCATACTCCCCCCTCCTGGACACTCCCTCCTCCCGGACACTCCCCCCTCCCAGACACTCCCCCCTCCCGGACACTCCCCCCTCCCAGACACTCCCCCCTCCCGGACACTTCCCCCTCCTGGACACTCCCCCCTCCCGGACACTCCCTCCTCCTGGACACTCCCCCCTCCCGGACACTCCCCCTCCCAGACACTCCCCCCCTCCCGGACACTCCCCCCTCCCGGACACTCTCCCTCCCGGACACTCCCCCCTCCCGGACACTCCCTCCACCCGGACACTCCCCCTCTCAGATACTCCCTCCCCTAAGATATTCACCCCTTTCGAACACTCTCCCCTCCCAGACACTCCCCCCTCTCGGATACTCGCCCCTCATGGACACTCTGCCCTCCCGGACACTCCCCCTCCCGGACGCTCCGCCCTCTCGGACACTCCCCCCTCTCAGATACTCCCCCGTCTTGGATGCTCCTCTCCTGAACTCTCCCCCCTCCCGGAAACTCCCCCTTCTCGGATACTCCCCCCTGGTCTGGTGGGCACTGCCCGTTGGGCAGTGCCCACCAGACACCCCGGCAGCAGACATCGGGCACCACCAGTGTGCCAGGGGCAGTGCTGGGGGTGTGGAGCCTGGATGGTAGTAATGAAGGGGGTGATACGCAGCTGGGCTATGCAAAGGGGTCGTGTGGGGGGGGATCGCAAAGGATGTCATGATGGGGGGTGAGGCATGTCAGGGCTCATGACGGAGGGGGCATGCCTGGGGTCAGCGAGAGGATCCATCAGGAGGGCCCCATATTGGGGTGTGGGAGAACATGAAGGTGTGGGGGCGGGGTCCGGTGTCCATCCGGGGGCGGAGATGGGAGGGGGTTTCCCAGTGAACCATGAGATCAGGGCATCCTTCCAACTTGGCGGCTGAGTGCTCTGAAGCCGGTTTGGCCGGTGTGTTTTGGCTCCAAACCGTATCCCCCCCGTACCCGCAGCAAGCCCCCAACTCTCCAGAAGGATGTGCTGGCCTTGGAAAAGACACGACTCCCACTCACCTGATGAAGGGGCAGCGCTCCGAAAGTTTGTGGCTTGTGCTACCAAATAAACCTGTTGGACTTTAACCTGGCATTGTGAGACTTCTTACTTGGAAAAGGGTCCAGAGGAGGTTCATAAGAATGATCCCTGGAATGAAGAGCTTGTCGTATGAGGAACTGTTGAGAACTCTGGATCTGTACACGTTGGAGTTTAGAAGGATGAGGGGGGACTTTATTGAAACTTACAGGATACTGCAAGGCCTGGATAGAGTGGACATGGAGAGGATGTTTCCACGGATAAGAAAAACTAGAACCAGAGGGCACAACCTCAGGCAAAAGGGACGCTCCTTTAAAACAGAGATGTGGAGGAATTTCTTCAGCCAGAGAGTGGTGAATCTGTGGAACTCTTTGCCGCAGAAGGCTGTGGAGGCCAGGTCATTGAGTGGCTTTAAGACAGAGATAGATAGGTTCTTGATTAATAAGGGGATCAGGGGTTATGGGGAGAAAACAGGAGAATGGGGATGAGAAAAAAATCAGCCATGATTGAATGGCAGGGCAGACTCGATGGGCCAAGTGGCCTAATTCTGCTCCTATGTCTTATGGTCCTATGGTCTTATGGAGTGTCAAAAGCCTGCGATGCAGGGCATGCCTGAGAGACCAGTGCAGAAAATTCCTGTTTCCTCGCCATTATTGCACTTAGAAATTCTGAGGGAAGATTCCGCCCTTAACCTTTAATCGTTGCCGTCTCTTTGTGTGATCCCTGTGTTTAATTACAATATCAGATATTGTAAGGAAAACAATAATTATCTGAGAACAGAAAACTCTGTGGATGGCAACTTGGCTTAATGTTGTTCATTCAACTGTCTGCAATTTGGAATTCTCTTTCTGAGAACTTAATGAATTAAATTGAACAAATGATGTTTTTGTTCAAAGTGACAGGGAAATGAGGACGGAATGCAGAGTGCCAGAGTGCTTTGGCTCAAAGCCGAACCTCGTTGGAAACTATTCTTTACGTGTAAAACTGCACCTACCTGAAGACAAGGGTAGGAGGAAGGCCCTGGAACTGATCCCACCATTTGATTAGATCACGGCTGATTTCCCTTCTAAGGCCATCTACCTCCCTTAGCTCTGCATTCATTCATACCCTTTCCCAAAAGAATCCTATCAATCTCACTTTTGTCAATTTGACCCCAAGCTCTATGGGATGAAGTGGGTGGATTTTTAGTCACTCGAACCTGTGTGATTTAGAGATTGTATGCAAATATCATAGAATCCCTACAGTGCAGGAGGAGGCCATTCGGCCCATCAAGTCTGCACTGGCCACAGTCCCACCCAGGCCCTATCCCCGTAACCCCACATATTTACCCTGCTAATCCCCATGACACTAGGGTCAATTTAGCACGGCCAATCAACTTAATCCACACATCTTTGGAGTGTGGGAGGAAACCGGAGCACCCGGAGGAAATCCCCGGGGAGAATGTGCAGACTCCGCACAGACAGTGACCTGAGGCCAGAATTGAACCCTGGTCCCCGGCACTGTGAGGCGGCAGTGCTAACCACTGTGTCGCCATTGGCCTCCCCAAATTGTATCATTAATCTTCCACTCCCACTTTAGAACACTGAAAGGCCTGGATATAGTGGACTTGGGAAGATGTTTCCGATTTTTATGAGAGACTCGGATCCGAGGACACAGCCTTGGAGTAGAACCGAGATGAGGAGGAATTTCTTCAGCCACAGGGTGGTGAATCTATGGAATTTATTGCCACAGAAGGCTGTGGAGGCCAGATCATTGAGTGTCTTTTAGACAGAGATAGATAGGTTCTTGATTAATAAGGGGACCAGGGGTTATAGGGAAAAGATGGGAGAATGGGATCGAGAAACTTATCAGCCATGATCGAATGACGGAGCAGACTCGATGGGCTGAATGGCCTAATTCTGCTCCTATATCTTATGGTCAATGGAACCTGTCTGTAGATAGGGGACTGCAAAGCATCTTTTGTCCCTCATTAATCTGTGAATCGAAAACTCCAGAAAGTTCTAACTCTCCCGTACCGAAGCAGGGCCAGCATCAGGAAACATTATTTTACAATCATTTAGACAGAGATGAGGGGAGGAATTTTCCCATCCTGCCCGCCACGGGAATCGTAGCAGGTGGGACAGGATCATGCAAAGGTCCATTCACCTCGGGTCGGATTTTCCAGTGTTTCCGGTTTCCCTGACACTTCTCTGGCAATCCTTCTGACACTCGCCTCGCACTCCCCTGGCACTCGCCTCGCACTCCCCTGGCATTCCCCTGGCACGCCCCTAGCACTCCCCTGGCACTGCCCTCGCACTCCCCAGCACTCCCCCCGCACTTCCCAGCACTCCCCTCGCACTTCCCTAGCACCCCCCCCAACACTCCCCTCGCACTCCCCTCGCACTTCCCAGCACCCCCCTCGCACTTCCCTAGCACACCCCCAACACTCCCCTCGCACTTCCCTAGCACACCCCCAACACTCTCCTCGCACTTCCCAGCACTCCATTCGCACTCCCCTCGCACTTCCCAGCACTCCACTCGCACTTCCCTAGCACTTCCCCAGCACTCCCCTAGCACTCCCCTCGCACTTGCCTAGCACTCCCCCAGCCCTCCCCTAACACTCCCTTAGCACTCCCCTGACACTCCCCCAGCATTCCCCTAGCACTCCCCTGACACTACCCTAGCACTACCCTGGCATCCCCTAGCATTCCCCAGCACTCGCCTAGCACTCCCCTAACACTCCCTTAGCACTCCCCTAACACTCCCATGGCACTCCCCTAACACTCCCATGGCACTCCCCCAGCACTCCCCTAGCACTCCTGTAACACTATCGGAGTTAGTTAGGCCGCAGTGAGCTGGGATGAAGGATGTGACATGTTCGGAAGACAAGTTATGGTTCCACCAAGCTTGAATGTGAGTCAAGCAGTCTGGCAGTCAAGTGAGCAGAGGGATCAGCAGAGATGGTGGAGGGGGTAAGGAGTGTCATTAATGTGCATGTTATTTGAAAGCAATGGGCTGGAATTTCAGTCCGAAGGCAGGCAGCACAAGTCGGGAAACTTCCCCGCTCCCAGCTCAGGAGAAACTGCTCCAGCAGGCCTGATTTTCACTCCGGGGGAAGTGGAATCAGGCCCACCAAACCTCAACGCACATCAGATACAGCCACATGGGCTGTCGAATGCCGAGGGGGGCTGTCTCTGTAATACTACCCAGGGGAGCAAGTTATTCTCCAGGGGAGGCAATGGCCTAGTTGTATTATCACGAGACAATTAATCCAGAAAACTCAGCTAATGTTATGGGGACCCGGGTTCGAATCTCGCCACGGCAGCTGGTGGAATTTGAATTCAGTAAAAAATATCTGGAATTAAGAATCTACAGATGACCATGAAACCATTGTCGATTGTCGTAAAGACCCATCTGGTTCACTAATGTCCTTTAGGGAAGAAAATCTGTCGTCCTTACCTGGTCCGGCCTACATGTGACTCCAGACCCACAGCAGTGTGGTTGACTCTCAACTGCCCTCCAAGGGCAACTGGGGATGGGCAATAAATGCTGGCCCCGCCAGCGATGCCCACGTCCCACAAATGAATTTTTTTAAAGTTGCGGTTGGACCCTATCTGAGGTTTTGGGCGCTGTTCCTGAGGAAGGATATATTGGCCCAAGTGGGCTGCCCAGCATCATTCACCAAAAAGAAGCAAGGAATTAAAAAGTTATATTTTGTGCGCAGGTTACACACAGCCCCAAGTCCTGAGGTTAATGGGTGATCTAATCGAAGTGTTTAAAATAATAAAAAGATCTGACAAAGAAAATACAGAAAAGAAACCTTCTTTCTTGTGATGGGGAAAGGGGAGCAATGAAATAGGCGGCACTGTGGTTAGCACTGCTGCTTCACAGCTCCAGGGACCTGGGTTCGATTCCCGGCTCGGGTCACTGTCTGTGTGGAGTCTGCACATTCTCCTCGTGTCTGCGTGGGTTTCCTCCGGGTGCTCCGGTTTCCTCCCACTGTCCAAAGATGTGCGGGTTAGGTTGATTGGCCATGATAAAATTGCCCCTTAGTTTCCTGAGATGCGTAGGTTAGAGGGATTAGTGGGTAAAATATGGAGGGATATGGGGGTAGGGCCTGGGTGGGATTGTGGTCGGTGCAGACTCGATGGGCCGAATGGCCTCTTTCTGTATTGTAGGGGTCTATGATTCTATGAAATCACAATGCGCTTGATTTGATTTATTATTGTCACCTGCATTTTTACCTGTATTAGTATACAGTGAAAAGTATTGTTTCTTGCACGCTATACAGACAAAGCATACCGTTCATAGAGAAGGAAACGAGAGAGTGCAGAATGTAGTGTTACAGTCATAGCTAGGGTGTAGAGAAAGATCAACTTAATGCAAGGTAGGTCCATTCGAAAGTCTGATGGCAGCAGGGAAGAAGCTGTTCTTGAGTCGGTTGGTACGTGACCTCAGACTTTTGTATCTTTTTCCTGACGGAAGAAGGTGGAAGAGAGTATGTCCGGGGCAGGAGGGGTCCTTCCTTGATTATGCTGGCTGCTTTTCTGAAGCAGCGGGAAGTGTAGACAGCATCAGTGGATGGGAGGCTGGTTTGTGTGATGGATTGGGCTTCATTCACAACTGTTTGTGGTTTCTTGCGGTCTTGGGCAGAGCAGGAGCCATACCGAGCTGTGATACAACCAGAAAGAATGCTTTCTCTGGTGCATCTGTAAAAGTTGGTGAGAGTTATAGCGGACATGCCAAATTTCCTTAGCCTCTTGAGAAAGTGACCAAAACATCAGAGGCCAGCTCAGGTGGAGGACATGTAGTTTGAACGATTATGCAATAAAATCCCAAAGGTGCTCAGAAATTCACAACTTAAACTTGGACACTGCCTGTGAGGTAGGCCGAGGTTAAGGTTCAAAGACTCCTTGAACAAAGAACAAAGAACAGGAAAAGTACAGCACGGGAACAGGTCCTTCGGCCCTCCAAGCCTGTGCTGATCATGATGCCCTAACTAAACTAAAAAAACCCTTCTGCCCTTACTCGGTCTGTATCCCTCTATTCCCTCCATATTCATGTACCCGTCCAGGTGCCTCTGAAAGGCGAACCTCAGGAAATGTGCATGTGTATAGAAATGCACAAGAAAGAAAACTACACAGGGATTAGTAAAATAATGGCATTGCTTTCTTCAAACAGCAAGGTTATAGAGGCAGCTAAGGACAAATGTCAAGCTAGACTGGACAGCCCCATTAACAGAAGACAATTTATCTTTGCCCAAAGATGTGCGGGTTAGGTGGATTGGCTATGCTAAATTGCCCCTTTTGATTTGATTTGATTTGATTTATTATTGTCACATGGATTAGTATACAGTGAAAAGCATTGTTGCTTGCGTGCTATACAGACAAAACATACCGTTCATAGAGAAGGAAATGAGTGCAGAATGTAGTGTTACAGTCACAGCTAGGGTGTAGAGAAAGATCAACTTAATGCAAGGTAGGTCCATTCAAAAGTCTGATGGCAACAGGGAAGAAGTTGTTCTTGAGTCGGTTGGTTTCCCCTTAGTGTCAGGGGGACTAGCTAGGGTAAATGCATGGGGTTATGGGGATAGGGCCTGGGTGGGATTGTGGTCGGTGCAGACTCGATGGGCCGAATGGCCTCCTTCTGCACTGTAGGGATTCTATGATTCACGCTGGGAAAAGCTGAGCAGGTCTGCAGTTGGCCACCTTAGAATGCACGACAGATCAGCTCCCCGCAGGCAAGGAACGGCCATCTTCTATGATGCAGGGAAATCCACGCTGACAATGGCGTCCTGAACCTTCTCAATCTGCTGCAATCTGGTGCTGAGGGCACCCCCGCAGCGCTGCCTTTGTGATGCAGATCCGTGACAATCCGGGAGCAGGTCTGAGGCTGTCCAAACTCATTCCCCCAGAGATATTGTACAGGCTCCGACTATGTTTTGCTGGAATGGTGTGGAACAGCCAATGTCTGGGCGTGTGAGAGAAAGGGAGAGAAAGAGAACCCTCATGAAAAACGATAGTCTGCATTTTTTCGCTTCAGTATTCCGTGATTAATGAGTGCGGGGCTGTTGAAGCATAGGGAAAGAATTGGAATAATGTGCGCTGTACGTAGAGCCATGTGGAGGAATGCAAACAACAGACTCTGTGTTGGTCTGAAACAATGACATGAGACAGACATCCGAACAGCTTTTTTGTTCCAAACACTCACATCTGCAACCTGGAGGCAATGCAGAGTAGACACTTTCACTTCGTTTGGGACCTCAACTGTTATTTGTGTCTACAAAAAAAAAACTTCTTGTGTTTCATGGGCTGGCCACTTGCGACTAAAATTTTCTCGATTGAAGAATGTGAAATCTGCAACAAAACTCATGTCCCCATCACTAGGCTGATTTTCCTGGGGGATAAGGGCATTGGTTTTATTGGGAAATTGCCTCATTGAAAAGGGCACGGTGGCACAGTGGTTAGCACTGCCGCCTCACAGCGCCAGGGAGCCGGGTTCGATTCACAGCTTGGGTCACTGTCTGTGCGGAGTCTGCACGTTCTCCCCGTGTCTGCGTGGGTTTCCTCCGGGTGCACCGGTTTCCTCCCACAGTCTGAAAGACGTGCTGGTTAGGGTGCATTGGCCGTGCTAAATTCTCCCTCAGTCTACCCAAGCAGGCGCCAGAGTGTGGCGACCAGGGGATTTTCACAGTAACTTCATTGCAGTGTTAATGTCAGCCTACTTGTGATTCATAAATAAACTTTGTTTTAAACACTGGGTATCATTGGTTGCATGACCGACAACCTGTAAATCCAACAGCATCAGAGGATGCAGACAGGTGATGCAGACAGAAACATAGAAACTAGAAGCAGGAGGAGGCCATTCGGCCCTTCGAGCCTGCTCTGCCATTCATTTTGATCATGGCTGATCATCGAATTCAATATCCTGATCCCCACTTCCCCCCATATCCCATGATCCCTTTAGCCCCAGGAGTTATCCTTGAATTTATCCTTGAAATCAGACAATGTTTTGGCCTCAACTACTTTCTGTGGCAGTGAATTCCACACATTCACCACCCTCTGGGTGAAGAAATCTTCCCTCACCTCAGTTCTAAAAGGTTTACCCCCTTATCCTCAAACTACGACCCCTAGTTCTGGACTCCCCCACCATTGGGAACATTCTTTCTGAATCTACCCTGTCTAACCCTGTTGGAATTTTATAAGTTTCTATGAGATCCCCTCTCACTCTTCCAAACTCCAGCGAATATAATCCTAACCGCTTTAGTATCTCCTCAGAACCTGACCTGCCATCCCAGAGATCAGCCTGGTAAACCTTCGCTGCACTTCCTCTACAGCAAGGACATCCTTCCTCAGATATGAGGAGGTTGCCATTGTCACTAAGATCGCATTGTTGACTTTGGTGAATGCTGTGTGAAGTGCTGACTGGAGTTGCGGAAAGGTGGGGTTTTGGGAGGTGCCATCATGCCCGAGGACTTTGAAAAGGAGGTTGGAGATGGGGTGGGGATTTGAAAGGACGGTGGGGTGAAGGGTTGTTTTTTTAGGAAAGAGAGGATGATGGCAGATTTCAAGGAGAGAGGAACGTCACCTGAAGTGAGTGAATTGAGAGGCCGGAATTTTACCGCCACACCCGCCCCGGAGTTGGGACGTGCGCGGCTCGCAGAACGGAATTCTCTGTTGGCCTCGGGCGGGATTTTATGAGCTTCGCCCAAACGAGGTCGTCCGAGCGAGGTCATAAAACACCGGCAAGAATTTCCATAACATTGCTGCAAGTGGCACCATGAGAAATGGCATTGAATAATTGTGTTTTTTTAAAGATTCTTTGAATTCTCTTGTTTATTAACTTATCTCATGGAATGGCGGGGCAGATTTGGTGGGCCGAATGGCCTACTTCTGCTCCGATTGGTCTTATGGTCAGACATTGGAGAAAAGGGCAGTTTGACTGATGGAGAGGAATCAGCCAATAGTCTGAGATAAAGGCAAAATACTGCGGATGCTGGAATCTGAAACAGAAAATGCTGGAAAATCTCAGCGGGTCTGACAGCATCTGTGGAGAGAGAATAGAGTCAATGTTTCAATTCAGGGTGACCCTTCGTCAGAGCTGGCGAGAAATAGCCTATTCTTATTTTCTATTCGCAGAACGCAGCTAGGATGGATGCGACCAATAGCGTGAGTTTGGGGGCGGGGCAGTTGGAGGGGTGAGAACATGTGATAAAACCTCCAGGAATATACCCAGCCAGAGTTGGCAACTCATTAGAGGACTTCCAAATGCAGAGCCAAGCCCTCTCTATCCTTCTCCGAGAACGTTCCATTCATGGGCGGCACGGTGGCGCAGTGATTAGCACTGCTGCCTCACAGCGCCAGGGACCCGGGTTCAATTCCCGGCTTGGGTGACTGTGTGGAGTTTGCATGTTCTCCCCATGTCTGCGTGGGTTTCCTCCGAGTGCTCCAGTTTCCTCCCACACTCCAAAGATGTGCAGGTTAGGTGGATTGGACATGCTAGATTGCCCATAGTGTCCCGGGATGTGTAAATTAGAGGGATTAGCGGGGTAAATGTGTGGGGTTGTGGGGATAGGGCCTGGGGTGGGATTATTGTCGGTGCAGACTCAATGGGCCAAATGGCCTCCTCCTGCCCTGTAGGATTTCTATGATTTTAAATTGCCCCTTAGTGTCAGGGGGATTAGCAGGGTAAATATGTGGGGTTACGGGGATAGGGCCTGGTTGGGATTGTTGCCAGTGCAGACTCGATGGGCCGAATGGCCTCTTTCTGCACTGTAGGGATTCTATGGTTCTATGAACATGCCTTGGCTCCGACCACAGAACATCACTTTTGGGGGTTACAATCCAAACAAAACTTGGAGCCCACTGGGAACTGAATTGGGATTACCCAGATTATTTTATTGGCTCAAGTGATCATAGAACATAGAAAACATACAGCACAATCAGGCCCTTCAGCCCACAAGTTGCGCCGGTCATGTCCCTACCTACCTAGGCTTATATATAGGCTTACCTATAACCCTCAATCCTATTAAGTCCCATGTACTCATCCAGAAGTCTCTTAAAAGACCCTATCGAGTTTGCCTCCACCACCACTGACAGCAGCCGATTCCACTCACCCACCACCCTCTGAATGAAAAACTTACCCCTGACATCTGCTCTGTATCTACTCCCCAACACCTTAAACCTGTGTCCTCTCGTTGCAGCCATTTCAGCCCTGGGAAAAAGCCTCCGAGAATCCACCCAATCTATATCTCTCAACATCTTGTACACCTCTATCAGGTCACCTCTTATCCTTCGTCTCTCCAAGGAGAAAAGACCGAGCTCCCTCAGCCTATCCTCATAAGGCATGCCAACCAATCCAGGCAACATCCTTGTAAATCTTCTCTGCGCCCTTTCAATCATTTCCACATCCCTCCTGTAATGAAGCGACCAGAACTGAGCACAGTACTCCAAGTGGGGTCTGACGAGGGTCTTATAAAGCTGCATCATTATCTCCCGACTCCTAAACTCAATCCATTGATGAAGGCCAGCACACCATACGCCTTCTTAACCACCTCCTCCACCTGCGAGGCCGATTTAAGAGTCCTATGGACCCGGACCCCAAGGTCCCTCTGATCCTCTACACTGCTAAGAGTCTTACCCTTGATATTATACTCCTTCATCCCATTTGACCTGCCAAAATGGGAAAGGTCAGCCTTCATTTTCCATCCCTCGTTGACCTTGAGAAGAAGGTGATGAGCTGCTTCCTTGAACCGTCACACTCCATTCAGGTACTGTGATTTAACTCAAGCACTTACCTTGGGAGGTTGGGAACTCTAGTTTCCGGTGAGCATGGGGCCTTCTCTGGAAGCAGAAAGATCCAAGCTTTGGTGCCTTAGCTTGTGCGGAGAGATTTTAGATGAAGCCATGGCTGCCATTACTGCCACCCACTCGCTGCCCGAAGGTGGCTATCAGCTGATGTTTGAGCTATGCATGCCTCCAGTATTGAATCATTAGATACCACTTACAGAGTGCAAGGCTCTGCTCTGAGCGCCTCACTAGACAGATGTTTGGAATGATCCTGATAGCATTATGACCCTATTACCCTTGGGTAGCACTCACGCTTGAGTCAGAAGGTTGTGGGTTCAAGTCCCACTCTTGGGATTTGAGCACGCAATCCAAGTTGGCACTCTCAGAGCACTACTGAGGGAGTGCCGCATTGCCAGAGGTACTCTTTTTCAGATCAGATAACCTCATGCCACCCCATCTCTCTGATTCTATTTCGAAAAGTAGGGGAGCACAGTACTCCAAGTGGGGTCTGACGAGGGTCTTATAAAGCTGCATCATTATCTCCCGACTCCTAAACTCAATTCTTCGATTGATGAAGGCCAACACACCATACGCCTTCTTAACCACCTCCTCTACCTGCGAGGCCGATTTAAGAGTGCTATGGACCCGGACCCCAAGGTCCCTCTGATCCTCTACACTGCTAAGAGTCTTACCCTTGATATTATACTCCTTCATCCCATTTGACCTGCCAAAATGGGAAAGGTCAGCCTTCAGTGTCCAGTGTCCACTGTCCAGTGTCTTGGCCAACATTTATCCCTCAAGCAGCATCACCAACGCAAATTATTGGGTCACGATAACATTGCTGTTTGTGGGAGCTTTCTGTTTGCCAATTGGCTGCCACGTTACCCACATTGAGACATGAACTACACATCAGAAGTACTTCATTGGTGCTTTGCAATATCCTGAGGGTGATGAAGGATTCTTTATAAATGCAACTCTATTTAAGGAAGACAAGTGATATGAGATAGGGTGGGAGAGTGCTGTTGATGTAGAGGTTCACCAGCTACCATCTTATTCAATGGCGGAGTAAGTTCGAGGGGCCAAAGGGCCAGCTCCTGCTCCTATTTCATTTGCTTTAAGATCGTTCATTTCTTTTGTTATCTGGAAGCGTCAGTTGGTGGAATTGACCCAGCAATTGGGCAGCACGGTGGCACAGTGGTTAGCACTGCTGCCTCACAGCGCCAAGGACACTGGTTCAATTCCGGCCTCGGGTGACTGTCCGAGTGGAGTTTGCACATTCTTCCCATGCTAACCACTGTACCACCGTGTTGCCATGTGACAATAATAAATCAGATCAAAAGGACTCGATCATCGGAATTCTACTGCCCCACCTGCCACGGAATCGGAGCGGGAATTTCCGGTCTCACTTGAGCAAAGGCGTAAAATCCCGCCCGATGGGTTGAATGGCCTTCTTCTGCACTGTAGGGATTCTATGATTCATTCAGTTCAGGGGCAATCAGGGATGGGTAATAAATGCTGATGCAGCCAGCGACGCCCACATCCCCTGAATAAGAAAAAGAGCTTAAAAATGTCTTCTTCCTGACTGCAATATGTTGAGATCGGCGTTGGGTAAACATTCAGTGACTTTCTAAGATGGCACCGGAGTGTGGCGACTTCTTAGCAGCTGCGCCCAGCAAACCTTCTAATTCTATCTTTTACTCTCGTTCTATGCTTCTCAAACTTCATTCTATGACTGTAATACTACATTCTGCACCCTCTCCTTTCCTTCTCTATGAACGGTATGCTTTGTCTGTATCGCGCACAAGAAACAATACTTTTCACTGTATACCAATACATGTGATAGTAATAAATCAAATCAAACTACAGAAATTAGCAGCTTCAGGTGAAGATTGCGGGGTGTGAGATATCCACAGCATTTTCCAGTAATAGCTTGACTAATTTCAATAACTTCCACCAATTTGATGCTCCGAGAAATTTGACATTAATAACTCCCACACGTTCCTACCAGACTGTTGGGCGTTACGTATTGCCTTTAGCCAAGATACAAAGCTAGGGGTTTGATATGATTTTATCGCTAATTCTGTAAGACGTGATCTCGGTCCCATGTGTTTATCTTGCTATTTATTCACAGTGGCAGAAACTCTCATTAATCATCGGAACCATTTATCATCTGCCCTTCACAACCTCCAATTATTTACTTTAGGGGAATTTACGTTAATATATCATACAGATGACTAATTATCACAAGAACTTGATGAAAATATAGGACTCTGAAATTACACGTTATATGAACACAGTTCATTTTTCTGTTTGAAATGAACTTGCAACACTTCTAAAACCATTTGCTCCACCAATCACTGTGACGGCAGCAATTATACTGTAAGGATTACTAAATATCTCATCGTATATCTTTCATATCTGGCAGCGTCAGTGGAAGGGACGGGTTGAAGAAGAAAACAGAACAGAAAAGCTCACATTTATATAGCACTTTTCACAACAATCACCACCTGCGAGTTCCCCTCCAAGCCACTCACCATCCTGACTTGGAAATATATCACCGTTCCTTCACAGTCACTGGGTCAAAATCCTGGAATTCCATCCCTAACGGGATTGTGGGTCAACCCACAGCACGTGGACTGCAGCGATTCAAGAAGGCAGCTCACCACCACCTTCTCAAGGGCAACTAGGGATGGGCAATAAATGCTGGCCCAGCCAGCGACGCCCATGTCCCATGGATGAATAAAAAAGTATTTAACAGCACTTACAGTGTAGTCATTGTTATGTAGGAAATGTGGTCACTAATCTGTACACAGCAAGCTCCCAAAAACAGCAGCGTCCTAAAGAGCAGAAAATCTGTTTTTTGCACTGTTGATTGAAGCGTGAATATATTGGCCCGGATAGTTCGCCTGCCTCCAAGTAGTGCCACAGGATCTTTAATTTTCACTTAAATATAAAATAATTTTCTTCAATTGTAGAGGCTTTACGATCACAGAGGGTGACCTTGACTTTGTGTGAAACCAGCAGGTTGGCATTTGCAGGATCCCCTTTCATCCGTCCTCCCCTACAACCTGGGGCAATTAACCCCACCCCAGGACTGACCCAATACCCCACCCCCTGGACAGAGGCCAAATACCCCACCCCCAGGACTGACCCAATACCCCACCCCCAGGACTGACAAACTGGTGGCGAAATTTGAATTCAATAAAAAATTAGAATTAAGAGTCTACTGATGACCATGAAACCATTGTCAATTGTCGGAAAAACCCATCTGGTTCACGAATGTCCTTTAGGGAAGGAAATCTGCCGTCCTTACCTGGTCTGGCCTACATGTGACTCCAGAGCCACAGCTAGGTGGTTGACTCTTAAGTGCCCTATGAAATGGAGGGCAGTTAGGGATGGGCAATAAATAGTGGGCCCAGCCAGTGATGCCCACATCCTGTAAAAGAATTTTTAAAAACCCCATCCCCAGGAACTGACCGAATACCCCACCCTCAGGACTAACTGACCTAATACCCCACCCTCCGGGGCCTGGCATTCCCTCCCTGAGGGGGGCGGGGGAATTGCATTTAAATGTTGCCCTGGTAACCGTGTGCAGGTCACACTGGAATGGATATTACTGGAAGCACGGTCAGTATGAACCTGCCACATTCACTGCACGGGAGGTATCAGGTCAACACACAATTTGTGCAATCAGTTCCCAGGGTAAAAGATGCGTCGCGCCAGAGTGAGGTGTTTGTGGCAATGACAGATCTCTCTGCGGCACTTCCTCTTCGGAACAGTTTTGGAAGCCCCGATCACTTTGAATTTTGTTCTATCAAAATTCCACTGGCTCTTGAAGGAAAATGTAGAAAAAGACACTTTGAAAGTCTTCAACTGAGAAAATGTCGATTTGTGGAGCCTGAACTTCCAAAGCAGCCGCTGCAGTTCTAGAAAGTTCCAACGCAGATGTGCCAGTCAATGACCAACCCTCAATTGTCAGTATTTATTTTTCTGTCTTAGCACTTAGAGTACAAAAGTACTGTGACCTGTTATTTTACTATAGAGCTTCCCACACACACACACACACACTGCTTTATTTCAAAGTCCATCATTCTTCACCACTCAGGGAAGGTTTCTGCGAGGAAGGAGATAAGGAGAATCTCTTCCTCATCGGCTAAGTGTTGTGCTGATGAAGTGCAGCTCCTCCCCTAGTACTTCCTGGGAGTAAAGGTCACTCGCAATCAATCTCGGTTCAAAAACCTCGGCCAGTCGTTCATCACCTCCCCAAAGCTCGCCGGGGCCTGAAATTGGAATGTCGCAGCTATTTTTCCTGAATTGATTAATCAAGACAGGTGCTTGAGGTTGGAAATTCGCCGCTGCGTTCCCCAAGCAACAACCAATTACATTTTGTATTCTACCGCTAATATAGTAAAGTATCCCAAGATGCTTTACAGGAATGCTATCAGACCAAACTTTATTTTCATTTGATTTGATTTGATTTATTATTGTCACATGTATTGGGATACAGTGAAAAGTATTGTTTCTGGCGTGCTATACAGACAGAGCATGCCATTCATAGAGAAGGAAAGGAGAGAGTGCAGAATGTAGTGTTGCAGTCAGAGCTAAGGCACGGTAACATAGTGGTTCGCATTGCTGCTTCGCAGTGCCAGGGACTTGCGGTTTGATTCCCGGCTTGAGTCACTGTCTGTGCGGAGTCTGCGCATTCTCCCCGTGTCTGTTTGGGTTTCCTCCAGGTGCTCTGGTTTCCTCCCACAGTCTGAAAGATGTACTGGTTAGATGCATTGACCCGAACAGGCGCCGGAGTGTGGCGACTAGAGGAATTTCACAGTAACTTTATTGCAGTGTTAATGTAAGCCTCACTTGTGAATAATAAATAAACTTTACTTTATTTTTACAGAAAGGTCAACTTAATGTGAGGTAGTCCATTCTGATGACAGCAGGGAAGAAGCTGTTCTTGAGTCGGTTGGTACGTGACCTCAGACTTTTGTATCTTTTTCCCAGTGGAAGAAGGTGGAAGAGAGAATGTCCAGGGTGCGTGGGGTCCTTAATTATGCAGGCTGCTTTTCCGAGGCAATGGGAAGCGTAGACAGAGTCAATGGATGGGAGGCTGGTTTGAGTGATGGATTGGGCTACAATCACGACCTTTTGTAGTTTCTTGCGGTCTTGGGCAGAGCAGGAGCCATACCAAGCTGTGATACAACCAGAAAGAATGCTTTCTATGGCGCATCTGTAAAAGTTGGTGAGAGTTGTAGCCGACATGCCAAACTTCTCACTGAACCAAGGAAGGAGATATTAGGACAGATGAGGGGATGGACAGGCTAGGTAGGGATCAGCTGTTTTCCTTAGTTGAAGGGTCTGTCACAAGTTGCGGGTCGGGAGGTTTGGGGGGGATGTAATGAAAAACGTTTTTACCCAGAGGGTGGTGACGGTCTGGAATACACTGCCTGGGAGGGTGGTGGAGGCGGGTTGCCTCACATCCTTTAAAAAGTATCTGGATGAGCACTTGGCACGTCATAACCTAACATTCAGGGCTATGTGCCAAGTGCTGGCAAATGGGATTAGGTGGGAGTTCAGTTATCTCTCGCGTGTTGGTGCAGATCAATGGGCTGAATGGCCTCTTCTGTTGGTCTGTTGAGTGGATGGGGGGAGGGGATAGACAATCAAGGAATAGAAAGCAATGCTTGATAGGGTGAGTTGGAAAAAGGGAGGGAGGATGCTCATGTAGACCAGTCAAACTCAAACTGAACCTGTTCCTCTGCTGTACATAATAAAATAAATAACACCAGGTTATCATGAAGTCAGGGCATTTTACTTGCAACCACTAACACAACTGCTTGTTGTCAGCCTTTCCCGGTGCCTGGCCGAGCTCCACTGGATTGATTGACACCAGTGGAAAGTGACTCCCAGCTGGGAAGAGCCCAGCCAGTTCACTCCCAGGCTCTGCCACCCTACCCCCATCGGGTCAGCGCTGAATAAGGCCTGTTGTATGAGGCTGTGTGATAAGCAGCGAATCCTGAATACCTGCTGCGGGGCTAGGATGACATAACTCTACTCCCCTCCCCCACCCACCCACCCCCTTGCTAATTAAGAGCTATGGGGATCTGATCAATCTTTAAAGTTTATTTATTAGTGTCACAAGTAGGCTTACATTAACACTGCAATGGAGTTACTGTGAAAATCCCCTAGTCGCCACACTCTGGCGCCTGTTCGGGTACACTGAGGGAGAATTTAGCACGGCCAATGCATCTAACCAGCACATTTTTCAGACTGTGGGAGGAAACCGGAGGAAACCCACACAGACACGAGGAGAATACACAGACTCCACACAGACAAGCTGGGGATTGAACCCGGGTCTCCGAGCTGTGAGGCAGCAATGCTAACCACTGTGCCACCATGCCAGCCCCAAAACAATGTCAACTTCGAAATGCGGACATAGAATCATAGAATCCAAGAGTGCAGAGGGAGGCCATTCGGCCCATTGAGCCTGCATTGGCCACAATCCCGCCCAGCCCTATCCCCATAACCCCTTGCATTTACCCTAGCTAGTCCGCCTGACACAAAGGGGCAATTTAGCATGGCCAATCCACCTAACCTGCACATCTTTGGAGTGTGGGAGGAAACCGGAGCACCCGGAGGAAAGAAAGAAAGAAAGAAAGAAACCCTACAGTACAGAAAGAGGCCATTCGGCCCATCGAGTCTGCACCGACCACAATCCCACCCAGGCCCTACCCCTATATCCCTACATATTTACCCACTAATCCCTCTAACCTACACATCTCAGGACACTAAGGGCAATTTTTAGTGTGGCCAATCAACCTAACCCGCACATCTTTGGACTGTGGGAGGAAACCGGAGCACCCGGAGGAAACCCACGCAGGCACGGGGAGAAAGTGCAAACTCCACACAGACAGTGGCCCAAGCCGGGAATTAAACCCGGGTCCCTGGCGCTGTGAGGCAGCAGTGCTAACCACTGTGCCACCGTGCCGCCCCCAAAACAACGTCAACTTCGAAATGCGGACATAAAACAAAAGAAAAGTCCATCCTTTTCAATGATGTGTGTGGATGGAGGAAGGCATCTTTCATTGGTTAATAGACAGTGATCAGAATGCATCAATATAAATGCTACAACAGCTGTCTAAAAGGCAGCACACAAAGAGTTGGTTAACCCCTATTGTGGAAGGAAACTGCATCCCCTATTATTACTCATGTTCCTACAAAGGCCCATTACAAGATCTGTCATCGTATAATACACAAGGCTACACTAGCATCTTTAGTTTAATTACTTTGCATCGGAAAACTATTTGTACTGCTCTGAAAGCTTGATACAATTAACCTTCAAGACAAACAGCCCGGGGTTTAGATCGCGTTTCCTATCTATTTGCCTTGGACGAACTTGCGAGGGAAAAAATAAACGTTTCATTCTGTACACTTTCAAATTGCAGAGAAATAGATAGTAAGCAGGCCATTGTCACGTTGACACTGGATTCTGGTCGGCAGCTTGCGATGAAATACGACTGAATCGCGGTACTGAGTGACACAAGCAGGTGTAACAAGAAGCGGAAATTCAACTTCCCTAAACACAGGATGGCAAATAAAAAGCAGCAATTGGACTGGCCCAATTAGTGGCATTCTTCTCATTTTCCTCCATTGTTGTGCCTCGTTTATGGAGGGTTGACACTGGTTAAGACGATCATCGGGACTGTCCCACCGGCAAAGCCTTTTACTGTTTGCCAACCTGCCTCCCGGGGCAGCTGGCCACATTATTTAACCGCATAAGCAACACAAGAGCCTGTTAGAGAAAGTCAACATGCTGATAGAAATGATTACAGTTTCCATATGCTGCTGGATCGAGGAGTTTGATATCCTTCACTGTCAATTGCAAAGCAAATAGTTGGGTAAATCTGCGTTGTTTGGACTCGGGGCAGCCATTCACTTCCTCGGTGCCGAGTAAGCTGTCACGTTGTCAAAGGATGATGACCTGCGGTTAAAACGTGGAATCGTTCCCCACTCCCATCATCCCAACTCCCCTCACCAACCTCAACTCTGTTCCCAAGCTCAATGGCTGAAGGGAGGCACAGTGGCAGCTCTGCTGCCTCACAGCGCCAGGGACCCCGGGTTCGATTCCTGGCTTGGATCACATAGAATCATACAGTGCAGAAGGAGGCCATTTGGCCCATCGAGTCTGCACCGACCACAAGCCCACCCAGGCCCTATCTCCATAACTCCATGCGTTTACCCTAGCTAGTGCCCCTGACACTAAGAGTCAATTTAGCACGGCCAATCCACCTAACCCGCATATCTTGGACTGTGGGAGGAAACCGGAGCACTTGGAGGAAACCCGTGCAGACATGGGGAGAATGTGCAAACTCCATACAGACAGTGACCCCAAGCCAGGAATCAAACCTGGGTCCACGGCGCTTTGAGGCAGCAATACTACTCACTGTGCCGCCGTGCCGCACTGTCTGTGCAGAGTCTGCACATTCTCCCCATGTCTGCGTGGGTTTCCTCTGGGTGCTCCGGTTTCCTCCCACAGTCCTAAAGACGTGCTGGTTAGGTGCATTGGCCGTGCTAAATTCTCCTGCAGTGTACCCGAACAGGCACCGGAGTGTGGTGACTAGGGGATTTCCACAGCAACTTCACAGGGAGAACGTGCAGACTCCGCACAGACAGTGACCCAAGCCGGGAATCGAAACCGGGTCCCTGATGCCGCGAGGCAGCAGTGCTAACCACCATGCGGAGGCATTCTCCAGGATAAGTACTTGGGTGGTCTCCCTTCCGGCTGGTGTGGGTTCACACATTTTGTTCCAATTACTGGGTCCCAAAGTTCACATGAAAATCCTCCCCAAATAACTCAGCAAAATGGAGGTTGGTTCCACTCTTATCCAAGCACAGCTTTTGATGGAGTTAACAGAGAAAGAATAGTTTCTCTTGTGAGAAGGAACAACATTGTCAATATAAGATCATCCCCAGGGAATCCACCAGAGAGTTCAGGAGGAGTTTAATTCTTTCCCCAGGGAATGGTGAGAATATGGAGCTCACTACCATGGAGAGTCATTTTTTTACTGAAATGATTTCAGAGATGTGGGTGTCGCTGGCTGGGCCAGCATTCATTGCCCATGGCCAACTGCCTTCCAGTCCAGAGGACATTTGAGAGTAAACTTGCTGTGGCTCTGGAGTCACATGTAGACCAGACCGGGTAAGGGCAGCAGATTTCCTTCCCTAAAGGACATTAATGAACCAGGTGGGTTTTTCCGACAATGGTTTCATGGTCACCATTAGATATTTAAGCTGGGATTCTCCCAAAACAAAACTAAGTGCCCAATGGGTGGGAAAATGGGAGAATTTCCCACCCGACATTTTGGCGTATTCACCCGAACAGTTCAATACAGAGCGCTTCAGACTGATTCACGCTGGAAAGTGGAGGGCAGGGCCCATTCCCGCCCGAGAGGCTGGCTACACAGCGCTAAGCGGGCCACTGCGCTTGCGCCCATCTGTCAGTGCGGAGATCGGTGCATGTCCCCCCCCATCCCCAGCCTCCCGATCGCTGCCCTCCCCAGAGCCCCACTGACCACTGGCCTTCCTGAACCCCCCACCCCTCATAATCACTGCACTACGGACTCCACCCCCTTGGGCCAGCCCCGATCTACTCCCCACCCCGATGAGCAGCCCTGACCTACCCTCGATGACCAGGCCTGAACACTCCCCCCCCCCCGCCCCGATGGTCAGCCCCGACGCCCTCCTCCATTCCTCTCCCACCGAGGCCATTGCAGAGTGGCAGCAGGTCCTCCTCACCTCCCCCCCCCCCTCCCAATAGGCCCCACACCAGTATTCCCCAACCTCTCTGGCCCTGCCCCCATGGCACTGCCCGGTGCCTGATGGGCAGTGCCAGTTTGCCCCTTGGGCAATGCAAAATGGACTAAGATTTCTTTCTGCTTTGCTCTCTCTCCTATTATGCTAATCCCATTCTGATCTCTGCTGATCAGAAATCCCTGATTTCTCTTGTTTTTTCGCTGTCCCATGTGCCTCTGTTACCGTGCTGGGGGCACAGGAATCGATAGCCGAGTGACTTCACGGCAGACGTCTTTCAATTGCTTTGAACACAAGTGGATTTCCAAGAGTTCCGCTTTGGAACAAATAAAATGGGACATTAGCCCCGCCGTCTCTTAAAAATGTGACAGACACCAATGAAAATGCCTTCCACCTGTACGGTGCAAAGATAAAACCCAACTTAAATCATCCATTGCAAAATCCAACTGCTACATCCGATAAGATCATAAGAAATAGAAGCATAGAATCCCAATCATAGAATCCCTACAGTGCAGAAGGAGGCCATTCGGCCCATCGAGTCTGCACCGACAAATATCCCACCTTTTCCCCGTAACCCCACATATTTACCTCACCAATCCCTCTAACCTACACATCCTGGGACACTAAGAGACAATTTAGCATGCCCCATCCACTTAACCCGCACATCTTTGGGCCGTGGGAGGAAACCGGAGCACCCGGAGGAAACCCACGCAGACACGGGGAGAATGTGCAAACTCCACACAGACAGTGACCCAAGCCGGGAATCGAACCTGGGTCCCTGGTGCTGTGAGGCAGCAGTACTAACCAGCCACCGTGCTGCCCCAGGAATAGGCCATTTAGCTCATCACAACTGCTCCCCCATTCTTGGCTGATCAGATTGTGTGTTTAACACCACATTCTGATATCCCCATAGACCTTGACTTTCTTGTCGATCAAAAATCTATCCAACTCGCCCTTGAATCTTTTCAGTGACGCAGCCTCCCTGCTCGCTGTGGAAGAGAACTCCAAAGGCTAACCACCCCCTGAGAGAGAAAGGTTCCTGTCTTAAATGGCAGACCCTTTATCTTCCAACTGTGCCCCTGAGTTCCAGATTCCTCCAGGAGAAGAACCATCCTCTCAGCATCTACCCTCGAACCAGTTCCCTCTAGACTTTCACCTTGGCCTTACCCAGGAACCACTCCTATCTGTTGGTTGCTTATTGCATGAAGACAAATTTCTGGAGACAAGCCACAAATTTGCTTTTAAACTAGTCTCGATGCTGGAGTTTATTATGAAGCGATGCTTCATTAGCTTTTTCTATATTCCTGATTATCTTATCAAAGAGTGATGCAGCACAGAGGGAGGCCATTCAGCCCATTATGCACATGCCTGTTTGATAGAGATACCCAATTATTCCTATTGCCCTCCCCGTACATTTCCAATGGTTAAAGTTGAGACATTTGCACGTTCTTCCCGTGTCCGCGTGGGTTTCCTCCGGGTGCTCTGGTTTCCTCCCACAGTCCAAAGATGTGCGTTTTAGGTGGATTGGCCATGCTAACTTGCTCTTTATGTCCAAAGATGTGCAGGTTAGGCAGATTGGCCATGCTAAATTGCCCCTTAGTGTCCAAAGGTATGCGAGTTAGGTGGATTGGCCATGCTAAATTGCCCCTTAGTATCTAAAGGTTTGCGGGTTAGGTGGATTGGCCATGCTAAATTGCCCTTCGTGTCCAAAGATGTGCGAGTTAGGTGGATTGGCCATGCTAAATTGCCCCTTAGTGTCCAAAAGATGTGCGGGTTAGGTGGATTGGCCATGCTAAACTGCCCCTTAGTGTCCAAAGATGTGCGGGTTAGGTGGATTGGCCATGCTAAATTGCCCCTTAGTATCCAAAGGTGTGCGGGTTAGGTGGATTGGCCATGCTAAACTGCCCCTTAGTGTCCAAAGATGTGCGGGTTAGGTGGATTGGCCATGCTAAATTGCCCCTTAGTATCCAAAGGTGTGCGGGTTAGGTGGATTGGCCATGCTAAACTGCCCCTTAGTGTCCAAAGATGTGCGGGTTAGGTGGATTGGCCATGCTAAATTGCCCTTAGTATCCAAAGGTGTGCGGGTTAGGTGGATTGGCCATGCTAAACTGCCCCTTAGTGTCCAAAGATGTGCGGGTTAGGTGGATTGGCCATGCTAAATTGCCCCTTAGTATCCAAAGGTGTGCGGGTTAGGTGGATTGGCCATGCTAAACTGCCCCTTAGTGTCCAAAGATGTGCGGGTTAGGTGGATTGGCCATGCTAAATTGCCCTTAGTATCCAAAGGTGTGCGGGTTAGGTGGATTGGCCATGCTAAACTGCCCCTTAGTGTCCAAAGATGTGCGGGTTAGGTGGATTGGCCATGCTAAATTGCCCTTAGTATCCAAAGATGTGCAGGTTAGGTGGATTGGCCATGCTAAATTGCCCTTCATGTGCAAAGATGTGCGAGTTAGGTGGATTGGCCATGCTAAATTGCCCTTAGTATCCAAAGGTGTGCGGGTTAGGTGGATTGGCCATGCTAAACTGCCCCTTAGTGCCCCAGGATGTGTAAGTTAGTGGGGATTAGTGGGGTAAATATGTGGGTTTACGGGGATAGAACCTGGGTAAGATGCTCTATTGGAGAGTCAGTGCAGGCTTGATGGGCCGAATGGCCTCCCTCTGCACTATAGGGAATCTATGATTCTCATTGTGTTGGTGTGGGATGTTTCTTCAAATTCTGTGCATTCTCTGAGGTCACAGGCACCAGCTACTCAGCACCATTTTAAAACATCCTCAGATGAATGAAGATTTAGTTTACTGTGAAACTGACAGGAGTGAAACCAAATGAATTGCAGAGAATCATAAAATCCCTACACTGCTGAAGGAGGCCATTCGGCCCATCGAGCCTACACCGACAACAATCCCACCCAGGCCCTATCCCCATAGCCCCACGTGTTTACCCTCCTAATTTACAAGGATGTTGCCAGGACTCAAGGGACAGAGTTGTCGGGAGAGATTGAACAGGATAGGACTTTTTTCTTTGGAGCGTAGGAGACTGAGGGGTGATCTTATAGAGGTGTATAAGATCATGAGAGGCACGGATAGGGTGAATGCACTCAGTCTTTTTCCCAGGGTTGGGGAATGGAGAACTAGAGGGCATAAGTTTAAGTTAAGAGGGGAAAGAATTAATGGGAACCTGAGGAGCAACTTTTTTACACAGAGGGTGGTACGTGTGTGGAATGAGCTGCCGGAGGAAGTGGTTGAGGCAGGGGCATTGACAACATTTAAGAGGCATTAGGACAGACACATGGATAGGAAAGGTTTAGAGGGATATGGGCCAAATGCAGGCAAATGGGGTCAGCTTAGTTTGAGCTGAAGGGCCTGTCTCCGTGCTGTAGATTCTATGATTCTAATCTCTAAGGGTCAATTTATCATGGCTAATCAACCTAACTCGCACATCTTTGGAGTGTGGGAGGAAACCGGAGCACCCGGAGGAAACCCGCGCAGACACAGGGGGAACATGCAAACTCCACACAGACGGTCACCCGAGGCCAGAATCGAACCCGTGTCCCTGGCGCTGCGAGGTAGCCATGCCAACCACTGTGCCACCTTGCCATCCCCATCAGTACAGTCTCAGTTGTTGAAATTTAGGTCACCCGCAGGCTGAAAAATGAAGTCAATGAAGTTAATTTTCAGCTGTATTAATTAAACTGCACCCATTCCCGCACTTAAATACAGCAAGAAAGACCTTTGAATTTCTGAAACCGGATCTAACCAGCGCCATTTCGAACAACGTTTGGGCGCAATTTCATGATCGTGCCTGAATTGTGAACTTTCCCGTCAAGATTCTCCGGTTTCCTCCCGCAGTCCAGGGATGTGTGGGTTAGGTGGATTGGCCAGGCTAAATTTGCCCTTTAGTGTCCCAAGATGTGTAGGTTAGGGCGCTTAGCAGGGTAAATACATTGGGTTACAAGGATATGGAGGGGGGGGGAGGGGTGGGGGACAGGCGCCTGGGTAGGATGCTCTGTCGAAGAGTCGGTGTAGACTCGATGGGCTGAAAGGCCTCCTTCTGCATTGTCGGGATTCGAGGATAAGGTCTCTTCTCACTTCACCAGTTGCTGCAGTGCTGCAGTTCATCAATAGGTGGCAGCATGGATATGATGCCCAGGGAGTTGGAGCTGAATCTCCCATCAGTGTGGTCTCCATCTCCCCGTACACCAGGAATGTGGGTCTCACAGAGACCCAACGAGTCTAATTCCCTTTTGATTAGGTGAGATTTTATTTCCCCGGTGTTTGGGGACTGCATTCCATCCGTATTTCCCTGAAAGCCAAATCATAAAGTCCGTGGCAATAACAGAAATCATGGAATGTCACAAAACTTCATGAGGCTAAAGCTACACCGATTTCATAAATCGATATAGGCGGCACGGTGGCACAGTGGTTAGCACTGCTGCCCCACAGCACCAAGGTCCCAGGTTCGATTCCTGGCTTGGGTCACTGTCTGTGTGGAGTTTGCACATTCTCCCCGTGCCTGTGTGGGTTTCCTCCGGGTGCTCCGGTTTCCTCCCACAGTCTGAAAGACGTGCTGGTTAGGTGGATTGGCCGTGCTAAATTCTCCCTCAGTGTACCCGAACAGGCGCCGGAGTGTGGCGACTAGGGGATTTTCACAGTAACTTCGTTGCAGTGTTAATGTAAGCCTACCTGTGACACTAATAAATGAACTTCCGACTTAAAAAAAGCATTAAACTTTAAATAAAGTTAAAGTATAGTTTAAAAGTCAGGAGAGATGCTGTTATTCGTGGTGGGGAATGAATTATGTTTGCCCAACCTTGCCCAATGATCACATGATCTCTAATTCTGTTTGAGCCACCACAGGTTTGAATCCACAGGTAAGGAGTGTGCGACCTAACGTAATGGCCTGCCCCTTTAAGCCAATGGAGGGGTGATGGCCTAGTGGTATTATCGCGAAACTATTAATCCAGAAACTCAGCTAATGTTCTGGGGACTGGGGTTCGAATCCTGCCAAGGCAGATGGTGGAATTTGAATTCAATAAAAAATATCTGAAATTAAAAATCTACTGATGACCATGAAACCATTGTCAATTGTCGGGAAAACCCATCTGGTTCACTAATGTCCTTTAGGGAAGGAAATCTGCCATCCTTACCTGGTCTGGCCAACATGTGACTCCAGAGCTACAGCAATGTGGTTGACTCTCAACTGCCCTCGGGCAACTAGGGATGGGCAATAAACGCTGGCCAGCCAGCGACGCCCGTGTCCCACAAATGAATTTTGAAAATGCATTTATTTTAACTTCCCATGTCAAAAAGCATTACTGAAATATTCCAGATATTTGATCCAGTCATACTGTTCCTGGATTGTAAATACATCACCCAGGAAACCTGGAGTCATGTCTCGGTTACAAAGTTCCTCCAAGTCCCCTTCACCCATCAGCCCTGTGTTACCGACCCAACATTAGAATCATAGAATCCTATAGTGCAGAAGGAGGCCATTCGGCCCATCGAGACTGCACCCACCCACCTTTTATCTTACTCAGGCTCTATCCCCGTAACCCCACGTATTTACCCTGCGAATCAAGAACAAAGAACAAAGAAAATTACAGCACAGGAACAGGCCCTTCGGCCCTCTAAGCCTGCACCGACCATGCTGCCTGACTTAACTAAAACCCCCATCCTTCCGGGGACCATATCCCTCTATTCCCATCCTATTCATGTACTTGTCAAGGTGCCCCATAAAAGTCACTACCGTATCCGCTCCCACTACCTCCCCCGACAATGAGTTCCAGGCACCCACTACTCTCTGTAAAAAATCTGCCTCGTTCATCTCTTTTAAACCTTGCCCCTCACACCTTAAACCTATGCCCCCTAGTAATTGACTCTTCCACCCTGGGAAAAAGCTTCTGACTATCCACTTTGTCCATGCCTCTCATAATCTTGTAGACTACTATCAGGTCTCCCCTCAACTTCCGTTGCTCCAGTGAGAACAAACCAAGTTTCTCCAACCTCTCCTCATAGCTAATGCCCTCCATACCAGGCAACATCCTGGTAAATCTTTTCTGTACCCTCTCCAAAGCCTCCACATCCTTCTGGTAGTGTGGTGACCAGAATTGAACACTATATTCCAAGTGCGGCCTAACTAAGGTTCTATAAAGCTGCAACATGACTTGCCAATTTTTAAGCTCAATGCCCCGGCCGATGAAGGCAAGCATGCCGTATGTCTTCTTGACTACCTTCTCCACCTGCATTGCCACTTACAGTGACCTGTGTACCTGTACACCCAGATCCCTCTGGCTATCAATACTCTTAAGGGTTCTGCCATTTACTGTGTATTTCCTATCTGTATCAGACCTTCCAAAGTGCATTACCTCCCATTTGTCTGGTTTAAACTCCATCTGCCATCTCTCCGCACAAGTCTCCAAGTGATCTATATCCTGCTGTATCCTCTGATGGTCCTCATCGCTATCCGCAAATCCACCAACCTTTGTGTCGTCCGGAAACTTACTAATCAAACCAGTTACATTTTCCTCCAAATCATTTATATATATTACAAACAGCGAAGGTCCCAGCACTGATCCCCGAAGAACACCACTTGTCACAGCCCTCCATTCAGAAACGCATCCTTCCACTGCTACCCTCTGTCTTCTTTGACCGAGCCAGTTTTGTATCCACCTTGCCAGCTCACCTCTGATCCCATGCAACTTCACCTTCTGCACCAGTCTGCCATGAGGGACCTTGTCAAAGGCCTTACTGAAGTCCATGTAGACAACATCCACTGCCCTACCCTCATCAATCATCTTCGTCACTTCCTCGAAAAACTCGAGTAAGTTCGTGAGACGCGACCCCCCCTTCACAAAACCATGTTGCCTCTCACTAATACGTCCATTTATTTCCAAGTGGGAATAGAGCCTGTCTCGAAGAATCCTCTCCAATAATTTCCCAACCACTGATGTAAGGCTCACCGTCCTATAATTACCTGGATTATTCTTGCTACCCTTCTTAAACAAAGGAATAACATTGGCTATTCTCCAATCCTCTGGGACCTCCCCTGTAGCCAGTGAGGATACAAAGATTTCTCTCAAGGCCCCAGAAATTTCCTCCCTTGCCCCTCTCAGTATGCTGGGGTATATCCCATCAGGCCCTGGAGACTTGTCTAGCTTAATGTTTCTCAAGAACCCCAATACCTCCTCCTTTTTGATCTCAACATGACTCAAACTATCTACACATCCTTTCCCAGACTCATCATCCACCAAGTCCTTCTCTTTGGTGAATACCAGCGCAAAGTACTCATTTAATACCTCACCCATTTCCTCTGGCTCCACGCATAGATTCCCTCCCCTGTCCTTGAGTGGGCCAACCCTCTTGCTCTTTATATATGTATAAAAATCCTTGTGATTTTCCTTAATCCTGCTGGCCAATGATTTTTCATGACCCCTTTTAGCCCTTCTTACTCCTTGCTTAAGTTTCTTTCTACTTTCCTTGTATTCCACACTTGCTTCGTGTGTTCCCAGCCTCCTAGCTTTGACAAATGCTTCCTTTTTCTCTTTGACTAGGCTCACAATATCTCTCATTATCCAAGGTTCCCAAAACCTGCCATACTTATCCTTCATCCTTACAGGAATGTGCCGGTCCTGAATCCCTATCAACTTACACTTGAAAGCCTCCCACATGCCAGGTGTTGATTTGCCTTCAAACATCTGCCCCCAATCTACATTCTTCAGTTCCTGCCTAACCTAATCCTAACCTACATACCTTGGGGCAACACTAAGGGGCAATTTAGAATCGCCAATCCATCTAACCTGCACATCTTTGGGCTGTGGGAGGAAACAGGAGCACCCGGAGGAAACCCATGCAGTCACGGGGAGAACGTGCAAACTCCACACAGTGACCCAAGCCAGGAAGTGAACCCAGATCCCTGGCAGTGTGTGGTAGCAGTGCTAACCACTGTGCCACCATGCTGCCCCATGAGCCTCTGGGATAAAGAACACCTCAATTATATAATTCTCTTCCTCCTGGTCAAAGGGGAGTAGAGACGAACCTGGTAATTATAGACCAGTGAGCCTTACTTCTGTTGTGGGCAAAGTTTTGGAAAGGATTATAAGAGATAGGATTTATAATCATCTAGAAAGGAATAATTTGATTAGGGATAGTCAACACGGTTTTGTGAAGGGTAGGTCACAAACCTTATTGAGTTCTTTGAGAAGGTGACCAAAGAGGTGGATGAGGGTAAAGCAGTTGATGTGGTGTATATGGATTTCAGTAAAGCGTTTGATAAGGTTCCCCACGGTAAGCTATTGCAGAAAATACGGACACATGGGATTGAGGGTGATTTAGCGGTTTGGATCAGGAATTGGCTTGCTGTAAGAAGACAGAGGGTGGTGGTTGATGGGAAATGTTCATCCTGGAGTTCATTTACTAGTGGTGTACCGCAAGGATCTGTTTTGGGACCACTGCTGTTTGTCATTTTTATAAATGACCTGGATAAGGGCATAGAAGGATGGGTTAGTAAATTTGCAGATGACACTAAAGTCGGTGGAGTTGTGGACAGTGCGGAAGGTTGTTGCAGGTTACAGAGGGACATAGATAAGCTGGGCTGAGAGGTGGCAAATGGAGTTCAATGCAGAAAAGTGTGAGGTGATTCACTTTGGAAGGAGTAACAGGATTACAGAGTACTGGGCTAATGGTAAGATACTTGGTGTGGATGAACAGAGAGATCTGGGTGTCCATGTGCATAGATCCCTGAAAGTTGGCACCCAGGTTGATAGGGTTGTTAAGAAGGCGTATGGAGTGTTAGTTTTTATTGGTAGAGGGATTGAGTTTCAGAGCCAGGAGGTCATGTTGCAGCTGTACAAAACTCTGGTGCGGCCGCACTTGGAGTATTGCGTACAGTTCTGTCGCCGCATTATAGAAAGGATGTGGAAGCATTGGAAAGGGTGCAGAGGAGATTTACCAGGATGTTGCCTGGTATGGCGGGAAGGTCTTATGAGGAAAGGCTGAGGGACTTGAGGTTGTTTTCGTTAGAGAGAAGAAGGTTAAGAAGTGACTTAATAGAGGCATACAAGATGATCAGAGGATTAGACAGGGTGGATAGTGAGAGCCTTTTTCCTCGGATGGTAATAGCTAGCATGAGGGGACATAGCTTTAAATTGAGGGGGGATAGATATAGGACAGATGTCAGAGGTAGGATCTTCACTCAGAGAGTAGTAAGGGCGTGGAATGCCCTGCCTGTAGCAGTAGTGGACTCGCCAACATTAAGGGCACTTAAATGGTCATTGGATAAACATATGGATGATATTGGAATAGTGTAGGTTAGATGGGCTTTAGATTGGTTTCACTGGTCGGCGCAACATCGAGGGCCGAAGGGCCTGTACTGCGCTGTAATGTTCTATGTTCTATGTTAAAGCCCTCCAAGCCCTCACCCCTACCTATCTCCATAAACCCCTCCATCCTCTGAAATCTCTGCATTTCTTCACTTCTGGATTCTTGCAGATTCCCCATTTGTGACATTCCACCATTAGCAGCCGTACCATCAGATGCCCCAAGCTCTGGAATGCCCTCCCTGCACCTCTCCACTTCTCTGCCTCACATTCCCCCTTTCAGACACTCCTTAAAACCTATCCCCTTGACCAAGTGAGTAACTCCCTTCCTGACGCCCCAATGGTCCAATTGCATATTCAGCTGATCTTATTCCTTACCCTATTTGTTACTGCAACACTATATCCCTCTCCTTTCCTTCTCCTCTATGGACTCTATGAACAGTGTGTTTTGTCTGTGTAGTGCGCAAGAAACAATACTTTTCACTGTATTCAAAGCCTGTCCACCATCTACAAGTCACAAGGATATGGAATACTCTCCACTTGCCTGATGAGTGCAGCTCCAACAACACTCAAATAGCTCGACGGCATTCAGAACAAAGCAGTCCCAGTTGATCACCACCCCATTCACCAACCTAAACATTCACTCCCTCCACCAGCGACACACAGTAGCAGCAGTACGTCCCAGCTACAAGGTGCAGTGCAGCAACTTGCTGAGGCTCCTTCAACAGCACCTTCCAAATCCCCAACCTTTACCACCCAGAAGGACAAGTGTGACAGACCCACCACCACCCGCAAGGTCCCTTTATAAAAAAATTTACTCAATTTTTAAGTTACAAAGCCAATGCTCAGAGTGGACCGGGTAGACCCAATCCATTCCTTGCTTGCTCCAAAAAACCAACCAATTCATGGTCCCCACAAGAACGACACAAACAAGATCCAAGATGACAAGATGAGGCACCTTGGCCTTGATCTGACACTTGACCTTAGTCAAAGGCCATCCCCCACCTGAAAGTTCCCCCCAAGTCACTCACTATCTTGACTTGGAAATATATCGGCCGTTCCTTCAGTGTCGTTGGGTCTAAATCCTGGAATGTCCTCCCTAACAGCACTGTGGGAGCACCTACACCACACGGGCTGCAGAAAGCCCCTCGAGCCTCATTTTCTTCACTTGGAAAGAGGCTGATTCATATCTTAACTCTATCTATATCTATCCATCTTGGCTGTCCGACCCCTAACACCTTACTCGAACAAAAAGCTTTTGAAATTTTCAATTAACCCACGCCACTGACGCTCCCCCACTCCCGCAACTCCCCCCTGCCCCCGCAACCCACCACCGCAGCCCCTCCCCCACCCCCCAAACCCAATCTCCGCAACTCCTCCACCCCCCAACCCACCCCTACAGACCCTCCCCCACCCCCCCAACCCACCCCCCACAACTCCCCCCTGCCCTCCTGACCCACCCCCACAGCCCCCCCACCCCCCAACCCACACCCCCAGAGCCCCTTCTCCAACCCACCCCCCACAGCCCCTCCCCACCCCCCAACCCACCCCCTGCAACCCCCCCACCCCCCAACCCACCCCCTGCAGCCCCACCCCAACCCACCCCACGCAGCCCCTCCCCCACCCAACCCACCCCTATAGCCCCTCCCCAAACCACCCCCACAACCCCGGGTCCCTGGCGCTGTGAGGCTGTTCTGGACTCTCCCCTCCCCCCACCCCACCTGAAGAAATAGTTTCTCCCTATCTACCCTATCAAACCCTTTAACCATCTTGAACATCATCCCCTTACAAGGCAATGCAAACCTAATCCTTGTAACCTGTCCTGATATTTTAAATTTGATATACTTTGACTCTGACTGGCTACCAAATTCAATATTCCGGTTGATTTGTCGGTTGTTGCTATCTCTTTACCTCTAAAGATTTGGGGCGGCACGGTGGCACAGTGGTTAGCACTGCTGCCCCACAGTGACAGGGCCACATGTTTAATTTCGGTCTCGGGTGACTGTGCGGAGTTTGCACATTCTCCCCGTGTCTGCGTGGGTTTCCTCTGAGTGATCCAGTTTCCTCCCACAGTCTAAAGATGTGCTGGTTGGGTTGATTGGGTGTGCTAAGTTGACCCTTAGATTCAGGGGGATTAGTTAGGGTCAATGCATGGGGTTGTGGGTGAGATTGTGGTTGGTGCAGACTCGACGGGGCCAAATGGTCTCCTTCCGCACTGTTGATTCTATGAACTCTCGGACGTCTCATCGTTCTTCACGCATGAGTCCCTGTATGGCCAACGGGCTGCTTGGCTGTGTGGGGCATCACAGTTGAGTCAGATTCTGCTTGCAGCTGTGTATTTTTGGGATGCAGGGATGTCCAAGGAAAAACAAGCCCAACACCAGGAGCTGTCAGCCGGCGATCTGTGGAGATTAATGGGAGCACAGATTTAGATTATAAATGGGCCCCACGAGGGGGGCGGGTGAGGATCACAGAGAAGCCGATATGGCCCACAATGACAGAGCCTCTGAGTAATCCTGACACAATCCATTCATTGCTACCGTGCAGACAATGCGGGCGTATGTGTCCTTGAGCAAGTCTTCGTCTCAAATAGGGCTTCCCACTGATGGCAGCGCTATTTTCTGATAGAAACCAAATTATTATTTTCATTATTACCCTCAGAGTGAAATGGAAAGGAGTTGGGTTACACAGATCAGAAGAAACGAAATACAGATTCGACAGAGGTAAAGACCTTGACTCATGCCTGGGGCGTTCACCTTGATCAGACTCAGTCTATTCTGTCTCCTTCACCTTAATGTTCCCTCCCCCACCCTGATCTATTATCATAACGGTTAAATGATATGTTTTTAAATGAAATTTGTTATTTCTCCAAACAATGGTTTGTTTAATGCCTGCTCTGACAATCCAGGGAGTAAATGGTTTCCGTTGGCCTGAGACGCACTCGGCTCCTTCTCTGTTTCTGAATTCTTGCTCAGAAGGAGGCCATTCGGTCCATCGCGCCGATGCTGGATAACTGACCTCTGGCAAGGAGGATTGATGATGTGGAGATGCCGGCGTTGGACTGGGGTAAACACAGTAAGAGTTTTAACAACACCAGGTTAAAGTCCAACAGGTTTATTTGGTAGCAAATGCCATTAGCTTTCGGAGCGCTGCTCCTTCGTCAGATGGAGTGGAAATCTGCTCTCAAACAGGGCACAGAGACACAAAATCAAGTTACAGAATACTGATTAGAATGCGAATCTCTACAGCCAACCAGGTCTTAAAGATACAGACAATGTGAGTGGAGGGAGCATTAAGCACAGGTTAAAGAGTGGGAATTCCCACTCACTGAAGGAGGAGCTTCAGGCTCCGAAAGCTTGTGTGGCTTTTGCTACCAAATAAACCTGTTGGACTTTAACCTGGTGTTGTTAAACTTCTTACTGTGTTTACCCCAGTCCAACGTCGACATCTCCACATCATGACTACCAAGGGGGATTTAGACAGCCAATGTCAATCTGCCCCTGAGATAAGGGGGCGGGGGCAAAAGGAGGGGGTTTAACCATGTTTCTTCAGAAGGAACTCTTCAAATGCATATAATGAAAATATAACAAAACTTATTCCAACTTATAAACCAAAGAAAGGATTTGATAAAGAAACTTCATTACTCCCAACTTGAGGCCTCGCCCTGGGCCACTCCAAGCACTCCACAATTCCACACAGGTTCTTATTTATAGTGAGTCAGCTGGTCAGCTGACGATTACATCATTCTGTAATTGGTTCCATGGTTTACTGGGTCAGCTGACCCTTACATGTAGCTACCATTGGTCACATTACATCCAATACAAAATTGTCACCGACTACATTCTAACAAACCATTGTTCCTTATTTATCTTTACTCCAGTGATGTTTGTCAGTATGTGCTCAGCGTTATTAGTTGAGGCCTGTATCAGGCAGCTTCCCATCCCATAGAGGGATCTGGGTGTGCAGGTCCACAGTTCCCGACAAGTGGTAACACAGGTGGCCAAGGTGATTAAGAAGGCATACGGCATGCTTGCCTTCATCAGCCGGGCATTGAATACAAAAGTTGGCAAATCATGTTGCAGCTATATTAAACCTTGGTTAGGCCACATTTGCAGTATTATATGCAGTTCTGGTCACCACACTACCTGAAGCTTTGGAGAGAGTGCAAAGAAGGTTCACCAGGATGTTGCCTGGTCGCGAGGGCATTGAATAAGCTAGGGTTGTTTTCATTGGAAAGACAGAGGCTGAGGGGAGACCTGTTAAAAGTCTACAAAATGATGAGAGGCATAGACAGGGTGGATAGTCAGAGACTTTTTCCCCAGAGTGCAAGTGTCAATTACAAGGGGGCACAGTTTCAACGTGAGAGGGGGGAAAGTTTAAGGGAGATGTGTGGGGGATGTTTGTCACACAGAGAGTGGTGGGTGCCTGGAACGCGCTGCCAGAGGAGGTGGTGGAAGCAGGCACATTGGCAACATTTAAGAGGCATCTGTATGGGTAAATGAATAGGGAGGGAATAGAGGGATACGCACCGAGTAAGGGCAGAAGGTTATTTTTAGTTTAGTTCGGGCATCATGATCGGCACAGGCTTGGAGGGCTGAAGGGTCTGTTCCCGTGCTGTACTTTTCTTTGTTCTTTGTTCTTATTGCCAAATAACCTGCCTAGACTCACACAAGAATAAGGGTACATTCCTGGTACACTGCTGCTGCGCACTGGGGAATAAGAAATAAATCGACACCTCTTGAGAAAGCTTAATGCTCAAATGGCTTCTGTTTCAGCTTTTCCCATGATGCATCACAATGTTGCTTGATCACCTTCACATTAACAACCATTATTTGGATTTGGCAGGTGGTCTTTTACAGCTGGGTGTATTCCCTGCTGCTAACCCTTCCCATTTACCTGGATTCGGGACATATCGGCTTGCCTGCATCAGTGGCTGGGTTCTTTCATAGAACAAGGTGGCACAGTGGCCCAGTCCTGGGTCTGCCTTATAAAAGGCTCAGGAAATGAGTTCCAGCTGGGCAGGCCACTGCCTGCTACCAGGGAAACTTATACTCAAGAAGCCCCACAGTGAGTTGAACCAGTGCTTTCTCATGGAACTCCCATGGGGGTGTCACAGCTGTCAAGGAACTGTCAAGATGTCCAAGAACTGTAAGCTGTCAAGGGCCAGTATACTCTGTCCAGTGGATGTAAAACATCCCACAGCAATACTGAGAGAAAAGAACAACAAAGTTCTCCCCATTATCCTGCCCAATATTTATCCCTCGAACATCACAAAAACAAATCATTAACATATTACTGTCAGTGGGAGTTTGCTGTGTGCAAATTGGCTGTTGAATTTCCTGCATTACAAGAGTGACTACACTGCAAAAGCACTTCATTGGCACATTAGGATTTCTTATAGAATCATACAATCATAGAATCGCTACAGAAGGAGGCCATCAGGTAACTCACCAGATGAAGGAGCAGCGCTCCGAAAGCTCATGGTACCAAATAAACCTGTTGGACTTTAACCTGGTGTTGTGAAACTTCTTACTGTGACCTCCCTAAATGCATCACCTCACACTTCTTGATGTTAAAATCCATCCGCCACTTTACTTCCCACGCCACGAATGGGGTTGGATTCAGTGGTAGATTTCAGATATCGGGCTCCTTCTGCAACCTTTAGCGATGTATGCGCAGACCCAATCCATGAATCACAGTGGAACAACCTCTCCCTGGTGAGAATTTCAGCTGCCTTGAGAGAAGAATGTAGCCCAATCCATCACGCAAACCAGCCTCCCATCCATTGACTCTGTCTACAGCTCCCACTGCCTCGGCAAAGCAGCCAGCATAATGAAGGACCCCACACACCCCGGACATTCTCTCTTCCACCTTCTTCTATCGGGAAAAAGATACAAATGTCTGAGGTCACGTACCAACCGACTCAAGAACAGTTTCTTCCCTGCTGCCGTCAGACTTTTGAATGGACCTACCTTGCATTAAGTTGATCTTTCTCTACACCCTAGCTATGACTGTAACACTACATTCTGCACTCTCTCCTTTCCTTCTCTATGAACGGTATGTTTGTCTGTATAGCGCGCAAGAAACAATACTTTTCACTGTATACTAATACATGTGACAATAATAAATCAAATCAAATCAGATTGCTAGGCCTCACTGCAGCGAAAGCTGGGAGGAATTCTTCTCTCAAGGCAGCTGAAATTCTCATCAGGGTGATGGTGACAGTTTTGTGTGGAGATTTATTCGATGTCAGTGGTGAGCATTGTTACCTCCCTAGTGACCAGGAAATCTGAGCCAACATTCATCCCTTAAGCTGTATCTTAAATCAGATCCTCGACTAGTCATTCGCTCACTAAGGGTCTCTGAAGTATTCGCTATCTGACCCAATCATCCACCAGAAACTCACAATCCCTCAAGTGGTCTCCACCTTCTCTGGCAGCGCTTTCCAGGCACCCACCACTCTCTACGTGAAAAACTTTCCCCACACATCTCCCTTAAACTTTCCCCCCTCTCAGCGTGAACCTGTGCTCCCTTGTAATTGACACTTCCACTCTGGGGAAAAAGTCTCTGACTATCCACCCTGTCTATGCCTCTCATAATTTTGTAGACTTTTAACAGGTCTCCCCTCAGCCTCCGTCTTTCCAATGAAAACAACCCGGCACGGTAGCACAGTGGTTAGCACTGCTGCTTCACAGCTCCAGGGACCTGGGTTCGATTCCCGGCTCGGGTCACTGTCTGTGTGGAGTTTGCACATTCTCCTCGTGTCTGCGTGGGTTTCCTCCGGGTGCTCCGGTTTCCTCCCACAGTCCAAAGATATGCGGGTTAGGTTGATTGGCCATGCTAAAAATTGCCCTTAGTGTCCTGAGATGCGTAGGTGAGAGGGATTAGTGGGTAAATATATGGGGGTAGGGCCTGGGTGGGATTGTGGTCGGTGCAGACTCGATGGGCCAAATGGCCTCTTTCTGTGCTGTAGGGTTTCTATGATTTCTATGATTCCTTCCGGAATGTTCTTGGTTTTCCTAGGTGTGGCCTTGGAGCAGACAGTCGCCAGTGGTAAGTATAGTGTTCGATTGTTTAACCATTGTGTGTTTGATTGTTATTCTAGTGATTGATCTATGTTCACTGTGCTTGATTGATTAAGCCTGGGTGTTGACTCTGAGCTGAGATAAGCAGATACCCACAGAAATACCTGGAAACTAAAGCATGAATACAGCCATTTTGTGATTGTTGACGTATGAATGAACCTGTTAAACACTCAGAAACTAGGGTCATCTCTACATTGCTGTGAGGAAGATCAAATATGTAAAATCTAACTGTAATAATTCCACCAGCGCCAGTCATCCATCGCTAAGAAATCCTTCATTGAAAACCAAAGGCGGAGCTGCACCTGCAGCCTACAGCAATCAAGTCAATACCTGGCCACCTGCAACAACAGTCCAGGTGGAAGCAACTTCCCATTGGCAGTTCGTACTCCACGAAGACCATATGGAGATCTATTGATGATCCCCATGCCCTGCGTGGCCGCCATAACACTGACAAACTGATGAATCGCAATAGGGTCTCAATGTGATGCTCCCCTTGGCATGTTCTAGACAAGCTTGGCATTTACATCTTCTCTTTTCTCATTAGTATGATGAATCATGTTGCCACTCAACAAAGGAGGATCACTGTTTCCATCGCACTGAGAAGGCGGCACAGTGACACTGTGGTTAACACTGTTGCCTCACAATGTCAGGGATCCAGGTTCAACTCTCAGCTTAGGTCACTCTCTGTGCGGAGTCTGCATGTTCTCCCCGTGTCCTCCGGGTGCTCCGGTTTCCTCCCACAGTTCAAAGATGTGCAGGTTAGGTGGATTGGCCATGCTAAATTGCCCCTTAGTGTCCCAAGATGTGTAGGTTAGGTGGATTAGCCACAGTAAATGTGGGGTTACAGGGATCGGGCAGGTGGGTGCATCGGCCATGCTAAATTCTCCCTCTGTGTATCCGAACAGGCGCTTGAGTGTGGCGACTAGGGGATTTTCACAGTAACTTCATTGCAGTGTTAATGTAAGCCTACGTGTGACACTAATGAAATAAACTTTAAAACTTGTAGGTTTAGCGTCCAGCGATCTAATATTGCGTCTCCAGACCTGATCAATTGGAGAATTAGCAGTGGAAAAATTAACAGTGGCCACTTTGTCCAAGGATGGACCTTTGGTTTTTAGATCCTGTCTAAACTTGCTAAACCTCATCAGCCAGTTGGTGTCGGAGAAGGCAGAGGTCAAATTTTAATCAGTTTTAGATTTATTCCCAGCGTGAGACATTATAAATATATCACTCCTAACTCGATAAGCCACCACCAATGGCAATGTCTCTCGATGTGTTCAAGTCATTAACCAATGAGTAGCTCTGTCTACCTCCCCCATTCCTATCTCTATAATCATATCCTGCCCTAGAAAGATATCTACGCTCACCTAATTCTGGCCTCTTGTGCATCCCCAGTTTTAATCACCTCTTTAGCCTCTACGCTTCTGTACTTTTAAAGAATGATTCGTCCCTGGGATGTGGGTGTTACTGGCTGGGCCGGCATTTATTGCCCATCCCTAATTGCCCTTGAACTGGGTGGTTTGCTTAGCCCAATTCAGAGGGCATTTAAGTGTCAACCACATTGCTTTGGGTCTGGTGTAACATGTCGGCCAGACCGGGTGCAGACGGAAGATTTCCTTCCATAAAGAGCATTGGTGAACCAGATGGGTTTTTACAACAATCGACAACGGTTTCATGGTCATCAGTAGATTCTTTGCAGTGTTAACGTAAGCCTAGCTTGTGACTAATAAATAAACTTTACTTTTTTGCCCATCCCGAATTGTTCTTTTTTCCCAGGGAAGGGGAATTGAAAACTAGAGGGCGTAGGTGTAAGTGAGAGGGGAAAAATTTAAAGGGGACCTGAAGGGCAACTTCTTCACGCAGAGGGTGGTGCGGATATGGAATGAGCTGCCAGAGAAAGTGGTTGGGCCGGGTACAATAGCAACATTTAAAAAGCATTTGGATAAGTG
Organism: Mustelus asterias; assembly: GCF_964213995.1. NCBI lineage: Eukaryota > Metazoa > Chordata > Chondrichthyes > Carcharhiniformes > Triakidae > Mustelus > Mustelus asterias. The sequence continues at coordinate 88,559,210 of NC_135813.1, read as the reverse complement.
CATGGATGGGAAAGGATTAGAGGGATATGGGCCAAACGCAGGCAATTGGGACTAGCTGGGAGGGCACCATGGTCGGCATGGATTGGTTGGTAGGCTTACATTAACATTGCAATGACGTTACTGTGAAAATCCCCTAGTCGCCACACTCCGTCACCTGTTCGGGCACACAGAGGGCGAATTTAGCATGGCCAATGCACCTAACTATTGCACAGAGTATTGCTCTGTGACTCTTGACTCTAACTGAGTGGCCAGTTCACAGGGAAGTTAAGAGTCAACCACATTACTGTGGGCCTGGAGTCACGTGTAGGCCAGACCAGGTAAGGATGGCAGATTTCCTTCCCTAAAGGACGTTAGTGAACCAGATGGGTTTTTATGACAATCAATGATAGTTTCAGGGTCACCATCACTGAGACTAGCTTTACATTTCCAGATTTGATGAATTGAATTGGAATTTCACCAACTGCTTGTGATGGCGTTTGAACCCAAGTCCCCAGAGCATTAGCCTGGGCCTCTGGATTACTAGTCCAGTGACATTAGCACTAGATCACCGTTTCCCCTCATACTACACCGAATACTGGGCAGGAAATTGAAAGAAGTACAACATCTTTCCACAACCGGGAAGGTCGGCCTGGTCAGATCACTGCTGCAACATGGTCAGAATCTGTCACGTTAATGGCCTCCAAATGCTGGGAAAGGTCTGTCATCAGTGCCGTTGGTATCTGTGACCATGACCAGCTGTGGGAAGTCATCTGCAATGCAAGAAAGGTGGTTAATATGGCGCCTGACACCATTGAACACACGGGTCACGGGGCTTTATTTTCTATAACTGGCCGCTTACTCAGTCGGATAGACGGTTTGTGCACACGCTGCTCCCTCAGTGATACTCAGCGACCCATAAAACACACATCATAAAATGTTGGCCCCTTCTAGTGTGCTGGATCATTTATATATAGGAGTGGGAGAGAACAGCTGAAGACAACCAGGTTAGGGTATGTCATCTCCCGATATACACTCCACTCTTAGAGTGTCAACTTTAACTCTCCGCTGCCTCTCAGTCAGAACGTTGTCCGTTCAAGACCCTCTCGAGGGATTTAAATCTACAGACCAGAACTTTCCCATCCCGCCCACCACGGGAATCGTAGCGGGCGGGGGGAGGGGCGGACCATGCAAGGGTCTGTTGACCTCGGATGGGATTTTCCAGTTTTGGGGCGAGCATGGCTGGAAAATCCCACCCATAATCCACACCGATGCTCCCGGCGCAGTGCTGAGGGAATGCTGCCTGCAGATTAGGCATTAAACTGCGGCCCCGCTCTTTCCAATTGGTGCTAAAGATTCCAAGACATTATTTCGAAGAAGAGTTCTCCTGGCCAACATTCACCCAACATTTAAAAAAATTACCCCACACTACCAGCTCCGGTTTCCTCCCACAGTCCAAAGATGTGCGGGTTAGGTGGATTGGCTGTGCTAAAGTGCCCCCTAGTGTCAGGGGGATTAGCAGGGTAAATACATGGGGTTACGGGGATAGGGCCTGGGTGGGATTGCTGTCGGTAAAGTCTCGATGGGCTGAATGGCCTGTAAGGGTTCTATGATGATGAGAGGGAAGAATGTTCATAACCACCAGAATAGTCCATGATAGGCTGAATGGCCTATTTCACTGCTATAAATCCAATGTAACTTCAGAATAATTGTCTCTCTTAATAACATACTGCACAACTTTTTAAAAAGAATACTTTTGCATTGCTGGCTGGGCCCAAATTTATCATCCTTTGCTATTTAATCTCGAGAAGGTGGTGGTGAGCTGCATTCTTGAAATGCTGCAGTCCATGTGGTGTAGGTACACCCACAGTGCTGTTAGGGAGGGAGTTCCAGGATTTTAACCCAGCGACAGTAAAGGAACGGCGATATATTTCCAAATCAAGGTGTGGTTTGGAGGTGGAAGTGTTACCTTGTGATTTAAGAGGCCTGCCCTCACAAATATCGGATGCAGACATCGCTTGGACACTGTGACAGACAACCTGCTCAATTTTAAAAACTGAGCGCCTTCTAAGTTTTGGTCGCCTCTGGATTAATGGTTATGGTGCATTCCTCTGTATGGCTGCCCCCTGTGTTCTACTACAGTCACTGCCCAATTATCAGAAAGATTGAGTTCAGAGAAGGAGCTGGGAAAAATGTCAACTTGGACAACTTGGGGCGACATGGAGGCACAGTGGCCTCGCGGCGCTAGGGACCCAGGTTCAATTCCAGCCTCAGGTGACTGTGTGGAGTCTGCACGTTCTCCCTGTGCCTGCATGGGATTCCTCCGGGTGCTCCAGTTTCCCCCCGCAGTCCAAAGATGGGTGGCACAGTGGCACAGTGGTTAGCACTGCTGCCTCACAGCGCCTGGGACCCGGGTTCGATTCCCGGCTTGGGTCACTGTTTGTGCGGAGTCTGCATGTTCTCCCTGTGTCTGCATGGGTTTCCTCCAGGTGCTCCGGTTTCCTCCCACAGTCTGAAGGGCATGCTGGTTAGGTGCATTGGCTGTGCTAAATTCTCTCTCAGTGGACCCGAACAGATGGAGGAGTGTGGCGATTAGGGGATTTTCACAGTAACTTCATTGGAGCATTAATGTAAGTCTACTTGTGACATTAATAAATAGAGTCACAGAGGTTTACAGCATGGGAACAGGCCATTCGGCCCAACTTGTCCATGCTGCCCTTTTTTTAATCCCCTAAACTAATCCCAATTGCCCGCATTTGGCCCTTATCCCTCTATACCCATCTTACCCATGTAACTGTCTAAATGCTTTTTAAAAGACAAAATTATACCCGCCTCTACCACTACCTCTGGCAGCTTGTTCCAGACACTCACCACCCTCTGAGTGAAACAATTGCCCCTCTGACACTTTTGTATCTCTCCCCTCTCACTGTAAAATAAGTAAACATTAAAAAAATGTGTAGGTTATGTGGATTGGCCAGGCTAAATTTACGTTATAGGGATTAGCAGGGCAAATACATGGGGTTATGTGGATAGGTTCTGGGTAAGATGCTCTGTCGGAGAGTCGGTGCAGACTCAATGGGCCAAGTGGCCTCCTTCTGCACTGTAGGGATTCACTGACCGACGTTAAGAAAAGGGGGAATAATGAAGACAACTTTTAATTCACCATCGAAGATTACAATTTTTCAGCACACGTCAACCGCTGTTTTTTTTCCCTGCTGCCCTCATTACCCGGCAGGGTCAGCCGTGTCTGCTCCGTCTCACACAGGAAGCCCGTCAGTAACCATGGCAACGAAGGGAAGCTACATTACAGCTTCTCAATGGAGGCAGATTACAGGCCAGGAGGAGGGGGTTGGGGGAGTGAGCTGGGGCGAGAGGGGTGGAGGGGGAGGGAGGCGGGGTGGGGGGCGGTGAGACAGGTTCCTGCTCTGACCTGATGCCATGCAGCCAAGCCTCCTCCAATGCTAAAAGCAACCTTGTCTTTCAACAGCACCCTCGAAAAAAGGCCCTTTAGGTCACTCTCTGTCTGCTCTGGGGAATACCAGCAGCTCAATTACACAGAGGGGATGTTTAAACTTTACCTGCAGACACAGGAGTGATTTATAATCCATTCCAGCTATGTTATATCAACAGCCACGCAGCAGTTATCATCTTTAATGTTTAATAATTAAAATAAAACACACTGAGCTGTCATATTTTTAAATATAAGAACATGGAAGACTCTCACCAACTTTTACAGATGCATCATAGAAAGCATTCTTTCTGGTTGTATCACAGCTTGGTATGGCTCCTGGCCTGCCCAAGACAAAAGGTCATGAATGTAGCCCAATCCATCACGCAAACCAGCCTCCCATCCAATGACTCTGAATACACTTCCCGCTGCCTCGGAAAAGCAGCCAGCATAATTAAGGACCTCACCCACCCTGGACATTCTCTCTTCCACCTTCTTCCGTCGGGAAAAAGATACAGAAGTCTGAGGACACGTACCAACCGACTCAAGAACAGCTTCTTCCCAGCTGCCATCAGACTTTTGAATGGACCTACCTCACGCTAAGCTGACCTTTCACTACACCCTAGCTATGACTGTAACACTACATTTTGCACTCTCTCCTTTCATTCTCCCCTATCTCCTTTCATTCTCCCCTATGTACTCTATGAGCGGTATGCTTTGTCTGTATAGCGTGCAAGAAACAATACTTTTCACTGTATACCTATACATGTGACAATAATAATTCAGATCAAATCAAATATTCGGAAGGAGAAATAACAATTTAGGCCCATACTCCTTGGAGTTTAGCAGATTGAGAGGTGATCTCATTGAAATATATAAGATTCTGAGAGGGTGGATAGTGTGGATGCTGAGAGAATGTTTCCTTTTGTGGGGGAATCCAGAACAAGGGGGCAGAGTTTCAGAATAAGGGGTCTCCCATTGAGGACGGAGCTGAGGAAGAAGTCCTTCTCTCAGAGGTTGGTTAGTGTATGGAATTAGGAATAAGGACAGAATCTGGATTGGCAAGAGAATGAAGGGAAAGTAGAGTTAATCATAGAATCCCTACAGTGCAGAAGGAGGCCATTCAGCCCATTGAGTCTGCACCTCCTCTCCGACAGAGCATCTTACATCTAAATGAGCGGGCGAGGGTCTGGCAGATGGAGTACAATGTTGGTAAATGTGAGGTCATCCATTTTGGTAGGAATAACAATGGACTGTTATTTAAATGGTAAAAAATTGCAGCATGCTCCTGTGCAGAGGGACATGGGTGTCCTTGTGCAGGAATCTCAAGGAGTTGGTTTGCAGGTCCAGCAGGTAATTAAGAAGGCAAATGGAATTTTGTCCTTCATTGCTGGAGGAATGGAGTTTAAAAACAACAAGGTTATGTTGCAGCTGTATAAGGTGCTAGTGAGGCCACACCTGGAGTACTGTGTACAGTTTTGATCTCCTTACTTGAGAAGGGATATACTGGCACTGGAGGGGGTGCAGAGGAGATTCACTAGGTTGATTCTGGAGTTGAGATGGTTGGCTTATGAGGAAAGACTGAATAAACTGAGGCTATACTCATTGGAATTCAGAAGAATGAGGGGAGATCTTATAGAAATATATGAGATTATGAAGGGAATAGATAAGATAGAAGCAGGGAAGTTGTTTCCACTGGCAGGTGAAACTAGAACTAGGGGGCATGGCCTCAAAATAAGGGGGAGCAAATTTAGGACTGAGTTGAGGAGGAACTTCTTCACACAAAAGGTTGTGAATCTGTGGAATTCTCTGCCCAGTGAAGCAGTTGAGGCTACCTCATTGAATATTTTTAAGGCAAGGATAGATACTTTTTTGAACAGTAAAGGAATTAAGGGTTATGGTGAGTGGGCGGGTAAGTGGAGCTGAGTCCTCGAAAAGATCAGCCATGATCTTATTGAATGGTGGAGCAGGCTCGAGGGGCCAGATGGCCTACTCCTGCTCCTGGTTCTTATGTTCTAATGTTCTTACCCAGGCCCTCTCAACATAACCCCACACATTTATCCCACTAATCCCTTTAATCTACGCATCTTTGGACACTAAGGGGCAATTTAGCATGGCCAATCCACTTAACCTGCACATCTTTGGATTGTGGGAGGAAACCGGAGCACCTGGAAGAAACTCAAGCAGACACGGGAAGAACATACAGACTCCACACAGTCACCCGAGGCCGGAATGGAACCCGAGGCCGGAATGGAACCCGAGGCCGGAATGGAACCTGGGGCCCTGGCACTGTGAGACAATCCTATGCCACCCTGCCGCCTTAATACCACAACCAGAACAGTCATGATCTTATTGAATGCCAGAGCAGACTTGATGGACTGAATGGCCTACTTCTGCTCCTATTCCTTAGGCTCTAATATGATCCTAAATCGTCTGTACTCAAGAGAAGATACAATCCAGCGTCTAATACCACCACACCGGGAATGATCATTTTTCACCCGATAACAAATTCAAAGCAAATCTCCTCTCTGTCCCAGAGGTTTTACTCTGGAAAGCCAAAATTATTGTCAATTTATTACTTTTGACAAATCCCTGGGTCAGCTTGGAAAGGAAATATTTTCAGAACCGTGGGGAAAGAGTAGGGCGAAGGGTATTGAGCTGGATAACTCATTGAAAGAACGTTACAGACAAGAATAGCTTCGTACAGCACTGCATCCTTCTAACTTTTTATTAACTTAATCAGACAAAATGAAAGAATCCTCCACATGTTCAGGGTAAAATGTACTGATCTGAAGCTGCCAGTAGGGTCTCATGTCTGAAGGGAGTACGGCTCACATAGTCTCTGCCACGATATGATGGAAAGTTGAGCAGGAATTCACATTCTGCTGCACCAAGGTGATAGATTTAACTTTGCAATGAATGCATCGGTCTTTTCTGTTTCGTGGTAGGGTAGATTGTCACTAGAGTGAAACACTGGAATTCCTAACCCCACAGCATTATACTCCAAGGGAGGGAATGGCCTCGTGGTATTATCGCTAGACTATTAATCCGGAAACTCTGCTAATGTTCTGGGGACCTGGGTTCAAATCCCGCTACGGCAGAAGGTGGAGTTTGAATCCAATAAAAAATCTGGAATTAAGAATCGACTGATGACCATGAAACCATTGTTGATTGTTGGGAAAACCCATCTGGTTCACTAATGTCCTTTAGAGAAGGAAATCTGTTGTCCTTATCCAGTCTAGCCTACATGTGACTCCAGACCCACAGCAATGTGGTTGACTCTCAACTGCCCCCTGAACAAGGGCTGGGCAATAAATGCTGGCCAGCCAGCGATGCCCATGTCCCATGAATGAATTTTAAAAATCCAGTATTAAGATATTCCACGACCATCCCAAAATTTTCTCTCCGTAACCTTGAGTTCATCCAAAGCTCAACTGTCCATATCAATAACTTGTCCAATCCAGTTCATTTATTATCCCTGTGCTTGCTGACCTACATTAACCCTAGACCCGGCAACTCCGTGATTGTAGAGTTTTCATACCTATTTTCATAACCCTCCATTTCCTCCCCCTCCCTCTCTCTATTATTTCCAGCAGCTCTACGTCCCTCTGAGACTGCTGCATTCCTCCAATTCTGGCCTCTTTCACATCTTCGATATCCTTAACCCCATCCTTGGTGGCCATGCCTTCAACAGCCTAGGCCTTAAGCTCAGGAGCACACTTCCGCTCACCCTCTTGCTCCTGCTCTTCCTTGGAGATGTTCCTCCAAACCTATCTCAGGCTTTTGTGTAGCCATCCCAATACTTCCTTCTGTCACTCAGCATCATCTCTGCTTTGATAACACGCTTTGGGATATTTTTCTACATAACTGGAGTGATATCAGTACAGTGTTACTGATCTTTGAGGAGTTATATTGCTGCAATATTCTGCTCATTTCTCCATCACTGTAAGTGAGCAGGAATCAAACAGAGCTTGTCTAAGTCCAGAGACCATTCACCCCGAGACCATTCAGTTTTTAACGTTTATTTATTAGTGTCACTCGTAGGCTTGCATTAACACTGCAATGTTTTAGCCCGAGAATGTACAACTCAAGGCCAACCAACGATTTGGGAATTTAAGAGAAAATAGTGCTCCTGTGACTGGGAGGGGAATTATTTGTGTCCATACGTTGCACTATATTCACCATGAACCTCTCCAAGTCACACACTATCTCGATTGAGATATGTGTGGGCTGTTCCTGCATTTGTTCCTGCTTTGACAAAGGATCATCTGGACTCGAAACGTCAGCTCTTTTCTCTCTTTATAGATGCTGCCAGACCTGCTGAGATTTTCCAGCATTTTCTCTTTTGTTCCTGCATCGTCATTGGGTGAAATACCTAGAACTCCCACAATGCCTGTGGGAGTAGCTTCATCAGATAGGCGACAACGATTCAAGATGGAAGAATCACCACCATCCTCTCAAAGATGGAAGACTCACCACCATCCTCTCAAGGGCAACGGGTGGATCAACAGTCCTGACTGTGTCAGGACCTTCCTATAGCTTTTTACAGCCTACTAGGAACCTGTTAGACTTTAACCAGGTGTTGTTGGACTTCTTACTGTGTCTTTACAACCAGCAAGGTTCTGTTTACTATTGTCATGTGGGAGTCATAGCAGTTGAGAGAGTAGGATAATTATCTGAAGAGAAAGCCCTGTCAGGGTCACAGGGAAAAAGGTGAGAAAATGGGGCTAGTCTACTTGCTCTTGTCAAGGAGCAGGCATGGTCACACTGGCTCAAGTGGCCTCCTCCTGTGTTATAGACATTCTTGATTCAATTTGGACACAGCAAGATCCCTCACTCAGCAGTGTGATCAGAGTAAATCATTTTTTCTCAGTGAGATTGGTTGAGGGCTGAATCCAGGGTGGTTCAGGCTTTGGTTTAGAATCATAGAATCCCTATAGTGCAGAAGGAGGCCATTCAGCCCATCGAGCCAGTACCGACAACAATCCCATCCAGGTCCTATCCCCATAACCTCACATATTTACACTGATAATCCCCCTGACACTAAGGGGAAAGTTTGGCATGACCAATCATCCTAACCCGCACATAGAACATAGAACATAGAAAGAATACAGCACAAACAGGCCCTTCAGCCCACAAGTTGCGCCGGTCATGTCCTTACCTACCTAGGCTTATATATAGGCTTACCTATAACCCTCAATCCTATTAAGTCCCATGTACTCATCCAGAAGTCTCTTAAAAGACCCTATCGAGTTTGCCTCCACCACCACTGACAGCAGCCGATTCCACTCACCCACCATCCTCTGAGTGAAAAACTTACCCCTGACATCTCCTCTGTACCTACTCCCCAGCACCTTAAACCTGTGTCCTCTCGTAGCAGCCATTTCAGCCCTGGGAAAAAGCCTCAGAGAATCCACCCAATCTATACCTCTCAACATCTTGTACACCTCTATCAGGTCACCTCTCATCCTTCGTCTCTCCAAGGAGAAAAGACCGAGCTCCCTCAGCCTATCCTCATAAGGCATGCCAACCAATCCAGGCAACATCCTTGTAAATCTTCTCTGCGCCCTTTCAATCATTTCCACATCCCTCCTGTAATGAGGCGACCAGAACTGAGCACAGTACTCCAAGTGGGGTCTGACGAGGGTCTTATAAAGCTGCATCATTATCTCCCGACTCCTAAACTCAATCCCTCGATTGATGAAGGCCAGCACACCATACGCCTTCTTAACCACCTCCTCTACCTGCGAGGCCGATTTAAGAGTCCTATGGACCCGGACCCCAAGGTCCTTCTGATCCTCTACACTGCTAAGAGTCTTACCCTTAATATTATACTCCTTCATCCCATTTGACCTGCCAAAATGTACCACTACACATTTATCTGGGTTGAAGTCCATCTGCCACTTCCCCGCCCTGTCCTATCTATGTCACGCTACAGCTTCTGACATCCCTCCAGACTATCCACAACACCACCAACCTTCGTGTCATCGGCAAACTTACCAACCCATCCCTCCACTTCCTCATCCAGGTCATTTATGAAAATGACAAACAGCAAGGGTCCCAGAACAGATCCCTGGGGCACTCCACTGGTGACCGATCTCCATTCAGAAAAAGACCCGTCTACAACCACTGTCTGCCTTCTGCAGGCAAGCCAGTTCTGAATCCACAAGGCAACAGCCCCTTGGATCCCATGCCCTCTCACTTTCTCGAGAAGTCTTGCATGGGGGACCTTATCGAACGCCTTGCTGAAGTCCATGTAAACCACATCTGCCGCTTTTCCTTCGTCATCCACATCCTTCTGGTCACCTCACTACAAGAAGGATGTGGAAGCGCTGGAAAGAGTGCAGAGGAGATTTACCAGGATGCTGCCTGGTTTGGAGGGTAGGTCTTATGAGGAAAGGTTGAGGGAGCTAGGGCTGTTCTCTCTGGAGCGGAGGAGGCTGAGGGGAGACTTAATAGAGGTTTATAAAATGATGAAGGGGATAGATAGAGTGAACGTTCAAAGACTATTTCCTCGGGTGGATGGAGCTATTACAAGGGGGCATAACTATAGGGTTCGTGGTGGGAGATATAGGAAGGATATCAGAGGTAGGTTCTTTACGCAGAGAGTGGTTGGGGTGTGGAATGGACTGCCTGCAGTGATAGTGGAGTCAGACACTTTAGGAACATTTAAGCGGTTATTGGATAGGATATAGGATATCCATATATAGGATAGGTTATTGGAGCACACCAGGATGATAGGGAGTGGGATAGCTTGATCTTGGTTTCAGATAAAGCTCGGCACAACATCGTGGGCCGAAGGGCCTGTTCTGTGCTGTACTGTTCTATGTTCTATGTCAATGTGTTTAGTCACATTTTCGAAGAACTCCACCAGGCTCGTAAGGCACGATTTGCCTTTGACAAAGCCGTGCTGACTACTTTTGAGCTTACTAAACTTCTCTAAATGTTCATAAATCTTGCCCCTCAGGATCTTCTCCATCAACTTACCAACCACTGAGGTTAGACTCACCAGTCGATAATTTCCTGGGCCATCCCTATTCCCTTTCTTGAATATAGGAACCACATCCGCAATCCTCCAATCCTCCGGAACCTCTCCCGTCTCCATCGATGACGCAAAGATCATCGCCAGAGGCTCTGCAATCTCTTCCCTCGCCTCCCACAGTAACCTGGGGTACATCCCATCCGGTCCCGGTGACTTATCTATCTTCATGCTTTTCAAAATTTCCAACACATCCTCTTTCTTAACATCCACATACTCAATCTTTTCAGTCCACCTCAATCCTGTAGTACAACCACCCAGGTCTTTTTCCACCGTGAATACCGAGGTAAAATATTCATTAAGCACCTCTGCTATTTCTTCCGGTTCTGTACAGACTTTCTCACCTTCACCTTTTATAGGTCCTATTCCTTCACATCTCATCCTTTGGGAGGAAACCGGAACACCTGGAAGAAACCCATGCAGACATGGGGAGAATGTGCAAACTCCACACAGACAATGATCTGAGGCCGGAATTGAACCCGGGTCCCTGGCGCTGTGAGGCAGCAGTGCTAACCACTCTGCCACCGTGCTGCCCAGTCTTTCAGATGTGATGATATCTCAGCTGAACATCGCACAGTGATCTTTAAAGGAATATCCTGTTCCGATATCTCATTTGAAAGACCGTCCTGCAGAGAGTGCAGCACTCCCACGATGCTGTCACTGCAGCGTCTGCCCAGATGTTTGTGCTGACGAGTGTGGGTGAGACTTGAACCTACGATATAGACTCAGAGAGTGGCACTCACTGAACCACAGCTGGAACAGTCAGACATGCATAACATCAGCACCAAAGATAAAACAGCTGGATGGGCATGTTTCTATAGTGAGGACTCTACGATGTGACTTTGACGTCTGTAGTTACGACTCCATCATTGGCATAAATTATTATCAGCATGGAAGGATCCATTTTGCCCACCGGGCAGGATTTTCCTGCAGTTCCTACCAGCCAGATCTTCCAGTCCCGCTGACGGTGACCCCCCACCCGCCCGACCCCCCACCGCCCCCTGCCGCAGGTTCTCCAGTGGCAGTGGGTGCAAACAATGGCAAACCTCATTGGCACCGGTGGGACTGGAAGATCCTGAAACCTGCAAATGGCCTCTGCTACCTTGAAACACATGGAGGAAAATCCCGCCCACCGAGTGTGTGCCAGCCCTTTCGAAGATTAATCCAGGTACCACCTCCCCCATCCCCTCCCCCCCCTCCCCTCCCCCCCCTCCCCCTCCCCCTCCCCCCTCCCCCCTCCCCCCTTCCCCCCTCCCCCCCTCCCCCCTCCCCCTCCCCCTCCCCCTCCCCCTCGCCTCAAGCCCGACTTTACCAAGTTTTCACAGCTGGTATCGGAAACGGGACATCTCACACACCTCACACGGTGGAGAATGCCGTAATGATTCTGTGGCTGAGTCACATCCAACGGGGCCACAATTCTGAGTGGTTTACTCCACAATTGACTCTTCCTCACACCTGAGCACAGTTGTCCCAATGGAAAAAATATTCCACTCCCCAGCACTCTCTATGAAGAGTGCAGAAAAGATTTACTAGGATGCTACCAGGATTTGATGGTTTGAGTTGTAAGGAGAGGCTGGAAAGACTGGGACTTTTTCCCCTGGAGCGTAGGAGACTGAGGGGTGATCTTATAGCGGTCTATAAAATAATGAGGGGCATAGATAAGGTGATATCATCTTTTCCCAAAGGTAGGGGAGTCTAAAACTAGAGGGCATAGGTTTAAGGTGAGAGAGGAGAGATACAAAAGGGTCCAGAGGGGCAATTGTCTCACTCAGAGAGTGGTGAGTGTCTGGAACAAGCTGCCAGAGGCAGTAGTAGAGGCAGGTACAATTTTGTCTTTTAAAAAGCATTTAGACAGTTACATGGGTAAGATGGCTATAGAGGACTAAAAGCGGGCAATTGGGGACAGCTTAGTGGTAAAAACTGGGTGGCATGGGCAAGTTGGGCTGAAGGGCCTGTTTCCATGCTGTAAATCTCTATAACCTCACCCTGACGAACTTTAAATATGACATGAACAACTCATCCCTCTATTGTGTAAATATTAATATTAATGCCAAGAAAAATGCTTTAATGTGTTACTGCTTTCAGACCACACAACGTGGGATATTAAATTTATAGACTAGGCTAAATCATAGTTTACACTTGCAGCTTATATATAGACTGTAATATTACAGCTCCCACCTGCTGCATTCTTAACAAACACATCTCCATTTCAAACCCTTTGTGCTGCCTCTGTATCACTGTTAAATAAGGCGTGTTTGAAACCCTTTCAAGCTGCCATCTGTATCTTATACTGTAACAGTGGTATAATGATATCTTTATACCCACTCTGGCAAAAGGATTCCCAAACACTTGATACCCCGAGTGTTTTCTTTTGACTTTTGTTGCCTGGAGACTGAATGATTTTTTAACTCCGGTAAATGAATTTTCAAGACCTCCGTCTCTGGATTTTGACAATTGAAAATGGTTTAAAGTTCCTCCCTGCAACATTTATTTGGGGAATAAAGAGAAACTAATCTGAAGGACGGATCAAGTGAAACATTTTTGCGCCAACGCGGCAGCTCTACTCCAGGCATGGAAACCAAATGTTAAACTCCAACTGCGAGCTTGGAGAAGAGGGTTAAAAACAGCTCTGAGTTACACTTGGCGCCTGTGGTGGGGCGGGGGGGGGGGGGGTTGGGGGGGAATCCTCGTCGCGTTAAGGGAGCAGACCAATTGACAAGAGCAATTTCACATTCTTAAAGTGCCTGTCACAATCTTAGGGCACCCCCAAAGCACCATCACTGGACTAACGCAAAGAAACCCAGCAACCAATTTGCTCACAGGAAGATCACACAGTTAATGATGTGATAATGACCAGATAATCTGTCTGTGGAGATGAGTGTTGGCCAGAACCCTGGGGAGAACTGCTTTTTCTGCTCATTCCTGAATTCCTGCTACTGTAATAAATTGAAGGGATTCGATAAAGCTTTAACTTTAAAGGCTTTATTGCCAACAGAGTATTTATAAAATATCGACAACAAGGTAAGACTAGACTACAATGCCACTGTCATTTCCCAGGCTCCAACTGCCAATCCCTCCTCGACCCGAAGTCCGCGCCCTCCTGTCAATTGTCTCTGCTTCCTGCTGGAACAATCCAGAGGCACAGTGGCACAGTTAGCACTGCTGCCTCACAGCGCCAGGGACCCAGATTCAATTCCCAGCTTGGGTCACTGTCTGTGTTAAGTTTGCACATTCTCCCCGTGTCTGTGTGGGTTTCCTCCGGGTGCTCTAGTTTCCTCCTATAGACTGAAAGACATGCTGATTAGGTGGATTGGCCGTGCTAAATTCTCTCTCAGTGTACCCGAACAGGTGCCGGAATGTGGCAACTAGGGGATTTTCACAGTAACTTCATTGTAGTGCTAATGTAAGCCTACTTGTGACTAATAAATAAACTTTAACTTTTAACTTTGTCAGTTACATGGCCCTCAGAATAGCAATGCTCCCCCCATGCCCCCCCCCCCCCCCACCCCTTCAAGGGCCTTGGGTTACTGACTGTGTGGAGTTTGCACATTCTCCCCGTGGCTCCGTGGGAGCCTAAGTGCCAGCAAGGACGGAAGCGGGCTGAATGGCCTGGTTCTGTGCCTTATATCCCATTCAGTCCTATAGATGTTGGAGGCAAAAGGTGAGGGGGGGACGGGGGAGGGCGGGGGGGTGGGGGGGGGGTGTGGGGAGGAGGGGGGGGGCGAATCATCCAAATTTCCTGCTGCTGATTATTTCTCAACTCCTCACTGGATATTGTCCAGTGAGAAGGATAAAGGACAAAGGTGGGAGGCTACCCAGGGTTAGGTAACATACTGATACTAACCACTCAACTCCAAGATGAAGGATACCCAGTGCAACAAGGTACCAGAGGCCTATTGATGCTTGTGGGGCCCAGAGGCGAGGAGAGCGGAGACACCTGTGGAAAAGAATGAAAGTGATCTTGAAATAATAAGGGAACAAATCTTCTACTGTGAGTAACTTGAACCAGGAAGTATCTTTAAGTGTATTTTTGCACAGTGTGAGTTTCACTCTGTACCGACTGTTTGCAGAGTAACCTGTCACCCACAGACCTGTAGCAGCAAGAACAGAATACACCACAAGAGTTAGGGCCTCTGACTGCTTAACCTCAATAACACAAACGCACGTACACACACGTGTCTCATACACCACACACGTGTCTGACGCAAAACATGCACCTGTCTCATGCACAACACACATGTCAGACACGCACACATGTCTCACAATGCACAATTGTTTCATATGCAACACACGCATGTCTTGCGTACAATAGGCGCATGTCTCACACATACCATGCATCTGTCTGACACACAACACATGTCTGACACAAATCAAACATGTGTCTCAGAGGCAGCACTTGTATCTCACACACAACACGTGCATGTCTCATGTATTACAAACAACACACACGTATCTGGCGCACAAGATGTACATCTTGTTCAGGTTGGAAACTCCAAAATGTTTTCTGAAGCCCGCCTGAATCATAAGTTTTGCATCTTGACTTTGGCTAGGATAAGCATGAGATGTTTCACTTCAGGTATGATTCAAAAGACCCACTAGGGAGCTTTTATCAAACAAAGTTTATTTAAGAATATAGTTAACATGTATAGTAATAAAATTAGCAATAACTTCTAACAATTACAACCAAAAACAAAACAACCACTATACTGTGTAACCCTTAACAAAGATATCTAATATGTTCCAATCCAACCAAGACCATTGTCATAGACAAAACTCTTTAAACAGCAAAGTCTACTGCTCACGTGATACTGGAAATTGAGTCCTTTGGTTGATGTCTACAGTTTTCTGGATTCATTCCGAACGGTTTGAAGACAAGGCAGCTTCCCAAAATACCAGAGAAGTTCTGGCCCAGCCCCCAATAACAGCAGATTTTCACCCATCAGGAAAACAAGAGAATTTCCAAAGGGAAATAAAAACAGGGAGAGAGGGAAAACACTTCTTTTGAGCTTGCTGTCCCTTCTAAAACTAAAACTCAAACCTGCAGCTCCAAACTGAAAACGAAATTTTTTTTTCCAAAAACACATGACCGTCCTCCTAACAATGCAGGATCGTAAAACTAATCCCAGAGTAAACACAAACAACCCCATTTAAGCCACTTAAGTAGCAATAAATGGGCATTTCCAGTCAAGCTGGAAACAATGACATCACTGAAGCTGTAAGAGCTACAGAAATCATGTTTAAAAAAAAGGCAGCATGGTGGCACAGTGGGTTAGCACTGCTGCCTCACAGCGCCAGGGACCCAGGTTCGATTCCCGGCTTGGGTCACCGTCGGTGCGGAGTTTGCACATTCTCCCCGTGTCTGCGTGGGTTTCCTCCAGGTGCTCCAGTTTCCTCCCACAGTCCAAAGATGTGTGAGTTAGTTGGATTGGCCATGCTAAATTGCCCCTTAGTGTCAGGGAGACGAACTAGGGTAAATGCATGGGGTCGGTGGGATTGTGGTCGGTGCAGACTCGATGGGCCGAACGGCCTCCTTCTGCACTGTAGGAATCTATGATTCTAAGGTACACTAACATCACAATCTCACACACAACAAACATGCACACCTCTCATACACAACACACATGTCTCACATACAACACAGGTGTTATAAACCACTCACATAACCACAAACAACTCCTCATATAACATTATCCATCTAAAGAAAGAAAGAATTTGATTTAAATGTAACATCTTTCATGGGAACACATGAACAGGAGGAACAGGAGGAACATTCAGCCCCTTGAGCTTGTTCTACCTTTCAATTAGGTCATGGCTGATTAGATGCAGTTGCGTTGATCTGTCAGGACCTCAGAACATCAGAAAGAGCATTGCAGCCAATGATACATCTCAGAAAGTGTAAGTGCTGTCGTAATGTAGTGATGACGGGGGATCTCATTGAAACTTACAGAATACTGAGA
Source organism: Mustelus asterias (assembly GCF_964213995.1). Classification (NCBI taxonomy): domain Eukaryota; kingdom Metazoa; phylum Chordata; class Chondrichthyes; order Carcharhiniformes; family Triakidae; genus Mustelus; species Mustelus asterias. The sequence goes on along the minus strand of NC_135813.1, from coordinate 88,542,790 downwards.
GGCTGGGATAGAGTGGACGTGGAGAAGATGTTTCCATTAACAGGAGAGACAGGAATCCGAGGGCACAGCCTCAGAGTAAAGGGACGGCTCTTTAAAACTGAGATGAGGAGGAATTTCTTCAGCCAGAGGGTGGTGAATCTGTGGAACTCATTGCCACAGAAGGCTGTGGAGGCCAGGTCATTGAGTGTCTTTAAGACAGAGATAGATAGGTTTGTGATTGGTAAAGACATCAAAGGTTACGGGGAAAAAGCGGGAGATTGGGGTTGAGAAATCTATCGGCCATGATTGAATGGCGGAGCAGACTCAATGGGCCGAATGGCCTAATTCTGCTCCTATATTTTGTGGTGTTTAGTTTAGTTTAAAGTTTATTTATTAGTGTCACAAGTAGGCTTACAATCACACTGCAATGAAGTTACTGTGAAAATTCCCTAGTCGCCACACTCCTGCGCCTGTTCGGGTACACAGAGGGAGAATTTAGCATGGCCAGTGCACCTAATCGGCACGTCTTTCAGACTGTGGGAGGAAACCAGAGCACCCGGAGGAAACCCACGCCGACAAGGGGAGAATGTGCAGACTCCACACACACACTGACCCAAGCCGGAATCGAACACAGGTCCCGGCACTGTGAGGCAACAGTGCTGACCATGGTGCCAGCGTGCCGCCCCAAACGTTGTGTTGGAAATGTGGCAGCCAATTTACACACAGCAAACTTCCCCAAAAGGCAGCTGCATAAATGGTCAGATAATCTGCCTTAATTGTGTCGGTTGAAGCATAAATATTAAGGAGGAGACTGGGGGAAACATTCCTGCCTTGTTCAAGATAGTGCGATGGCATCTTTCATGTTCAGCCTAAAGGGTAGCCAGGGCCGTGAGCTAGCTGCTCAGTCCAAAGGCCAATGTGCAGCACTCCTTCAGCCCTGAGAATGAGCTAAAATCCTGGAGGGGGGGTCTGAATACACAACTCTCCAAATCAAAGGCCGGAGAGTTACCATTGAGCCAATACACCCGAGATAGCAAGTGCAACAGAAGATGCTAGAAACACTCATCAGGTCTGGCAGCACCTGTGGAGAGAGGTCTTGGTCAGACCACATCTGGAGTATTGTGTCCAGTTTTGGTCTCCTTATTTGAGGGAGGATGTGGTTGCATTGGAGGCAATTCAGAGGAGGTTCACCAGATTGATTCCGGGGATGAAGGGGTTGATGTAGGAGGAGAGATTAAACAGTTTGAGCTTGTACTCGCTGGAGTTTAGACGGATGAGAGGGGATATGATCGAGGTATATAAAATTTTAAAAGGGATTGATAAAGTAAATGTGGACCAAATGTTTCCTCTTATGGGGCAATCTCGACCAAGAGGTCACAGGTATAGGTTGCGAAGTGATAGATTTAAAACTGAGATGAGGAGGAACTACTTCTCACAGAGGGTGGTGAATTTGTGGAACTCGCTGCCCCATAGCACGGTGGAGTCTGAATCATTAAATGATTTCAAGAATGAGATAGATATATTTCTAATAAAAAAAGGGAAAGAAGGATATGGGGAACAGGTTGGGAGGTGGATTTGAGACCAGGGAGAGATCAGCCATGATCTGATTGAATGACGGAGCAGGCTCCAAGGGCTGAATTTGTCCACTTCTGCTCCTAATTCCTATGTTCCTAAGCTCCCATGTACCCATGTATGTTCTTATGTTCCAATGTACCCATGTATGTTCCTATGTAAGAGTTAATTATTCAGGTCAACAACCTTTCATCAGAAGTGGGAAAAGTGAGACGCCAGGAAGACAAGCACCAATGGTGGCCTAACTGAATTTAAGTAGACTTTCACTAATCCACATTTGACATGAAAGGCACATTCATCAAATATCTGACAGAGGCATGGGCAAAGCATGGGAAAAGGTGAGTGGCTCCATCAATGTGACACTTAGTGGCATTTTCCTCCAAGGAGCGAGGGTGTGAACTCGCTCTGAATTTTTAATATCGCTGGTTTTATTATCGCTGGCCTCAGACTGTGACCCCTAGGGGAGTCCAGAACCAGAGGTCACAGTCTGAGGATTCATTTAGGATGGAGATGAGGAGACATTTCTTCACCCAAAGAGTGGTGAACCTGTGGAATTCATTACCACAGGAAGCAGTTGATGCCAAAAGATTGCATGTATCCAAGATGCGGCTAGATATAGAATTTGGGGCGAATGGGGTCAAAAGTTATGGGGAGAAAGCAGGATTAGGCTATTGAGTTGGACAATCAGCCATGATCGTGATGAATGGTGGAGCAGGCTCGAAGGGCCAAATGGCCTTCTGCCACTCCTATCTTCTATGTTTCATAGAATCCTACAATACAGAAAGAGGCCATTCGGCCCATCAAGTCTGCACCAACCACAATCCCACCCAGGCCCTATCCCCTAATCCCTACATGTTTACCCTCTAATCTCTTTAACCTATGCATTCCGGGATACTAAGGGACAATTTAGAATGGCCAATCAATCTAGCCCACACATCTTTGGACTGTGGGAGGAAACTGGAGCACCGGAGGAAACCCATGCAGACATGGGGAGAATGCGCAAACTCCACACAGACAGTGACCCAAGCCGGGTTTTGAACCCAGGTCTCTGGAGCTGTGAAGCAGCAGTGCTAACCACTGTGCTACCGTGCCGCCCATGGTTTCTATTGTCCAGTGAGTCGAGGTGAAGAGTATATCCTTTTAATCTCACTCAAACCGCATTGTTGAGAAGATCACGCCAGTTGAAAGTGTGGCACCATGTTGAAAACCAGTGGGGAGACGTCTCGCTGCTAATCCACAAATCCCTCATGCACACACACACTCAACATTATTGCATCATCCAATTAACTCACTATTTACATTAAGGGGAGGTGATGGCCTAGTGGTATTATCACTAGATTATTAATCTAGAAACTCAGCTAATGTTCTGAGGACCCGGGTTCGAATCCCGCCACGGCAGATGATGGAATTTGAGTTCAATAAAAAATATCTGGAATTAAGAATCTGCTGATGACCATTATCGATTGTCGGAAAAACCCATCTGGTTTGCGAATGTCCTTAAAGGAAGGAAATCTGCCATCCTTGCCCTGGTCAGGCCTACATGTAACTCCAGAGCCACAGCAATGTGGTTGACTCTCAACTGCCCTTCAAGGGCAACCAGGGATGGGCAATAAATGCTGGCCCAGCCAGCGACGCCCATGTCCCACTAATGAATCAAAAAGAATTTCATTAAACTTGGGCAACAAAAGCCTGCTTAACCTGAATCCAATTTTTATACTGCAGTCTGGGCCACAGAGCAGAGTTAAATGGGCTTTGTGAGATCGACAGATAGGAGAGTGAGGATTTAAATATATAACTATTCTCTTTCATGATGAACATGTGGAAAATTGTTGAATGGAAAGTTGTTTTTGAATCAAAAAACCGTCTTTGTCATTAGGATTGTTTTCATAATTTGCAATTAATTTTGTTTAGTTTGCCCTGACCTTTCTGTTTGATTTTCCCAGGGTGAAATGTCAATTATCAGGGGGACATAGGTTTAAGGTAAAAGGGGGAAAGTTTAAGGGAGATGTGAGAAGCAAGTTTTTACACAGAGGTGGGTAAGTGCCTGGAATGCGCTGCCAGAGAAGGTGGTAGAAGCAGATACGTTTGAGAGGCATCTTGACTGAATTCAGTAAGAAGTCTCATAACACCAGGTTAAAGTCCAAAAGGTTTATTTGGAATCACGAGCTTTCGGAGTGCCGCTCCTTCATCAGGTGAGTCAGGTAGGTTTCACAAACATGGCATATATAGACAGAGAGTCAATTGCAAGATAATGGTTGGAATGCGAGTCTTTACAGGTAACCAAGTCTATACAGTTACAGACAATGCAAGTGGAGAGAGGGATAATCACAGGTTAAAGAGGTGTTAATTGTCTCCAGCCAGGACAGTTAGTAGGATTTTGCAAGCCCAGGCCAAATGGTGCGGGTTACATGTAGTGTGACATGAACCCAAGGTTTAGGCCGTCCTCATGTGTGCGGAACTTGGCTATCAGTTTCTGCTCTGCGATTCTGCGTTGTCATGTGTCTTGAAGGCCGCCTTGGAGAACGCTTACCTGAAGATCAGAGGCTGAATGTCCTTAACTGCTGAAGTGTTCCCGACTGGAAGGGAACACTCCTGCCTGGTGAATGTCGCGCAGTGTCCATTCACCTGTTGTCGTAGCGTTTGCATGGTCTTGCTGATATACCATGCTTCGGGACATCCTTTCCTGCAGCGTATGAGGTAGACAACATTGACCGAGTCGCATGAGTATGTACCGTGTACCTTACTGCGCCCACCCCAGTCCATTGCCGGCATCTCCATATCATGGGTACATGAATAGGCAGGGAACAGAGGGATACGGACCACATAGAAGCAAAAGGTCTTTAGTTTAGAAAGGTGTCATGTGTCGTTGCAGGGTTGGTGGGCTGAAGGACCTGTTCCTATGTTGGACTGTTCTTTGTTCTTTATTCTTTGTCTATAATACAGTAAAAACTCTGTTATAATTTACTGTCATTAAACAGGACATACTCAATCTCCTAGACCATGTGGATTCTGAGTGACTGTTATACTACAGGTACCGCTTGTGGACCAGTCAGTGTTGAAGTGATGTGGGAGGTGAGTGAGTTTGTGTGGTGATCTTGTACAGAGTTCCACTTGTCATCAGCTCAACGTTTAAGGTTTAAGGTCCAGGAGTCACCAGATATGCAAAATAAGCGCTGGAGAACTTATCAGTGATTTTAAGGTAGTTTATTAAGTAGCAACAGTTTATATATGATGTACGAGCTAAGTAGACAGGAAAAGGATGTGACCCATGACTGGTGGGAGTGGTTCACAGATGCCGGAGGGCAAACGGGCAGATGATGCAGAGTGTGATGATCTTTATAGCTTGTGGTAGCAGACTTCTGATCAGGAGCTGATGCCACCACCCACCCCTCTTTGTTGTTTACCCTATCACTTTTTCAAATAGCTGTGACCGACTGCCTGGTACCACCCACCCCCCCCTCCACCCCTCCCCCCAACACCCACACCCCCTCTTTTCCGTCACTTCAGCTCAAGGTTATCTTTTAGTTCATGCCGTGTTGGGAGGTATTTGTTAAACATTACAAGACATTTGTGTAGATGAGAGGCTACAAGGCACCATTGTATTGACTGAGGAATGTCAATGTGGGAACCTGAATCAGGAGACCTCGACATTTCTAAGGAGTGTTTGTGTTTTTCCAGAGAGAGAACTGGAATGACTTCTCTGCCCGGTGCCCTTACTCTATCACTGGGATTCTCTGGCCTTGCCGTGGCCAGAATACAAAGAACAAGTTCTCTCGACAATTATTTATTCCATCCACCATTGAATTAACAACACAAAAGGAGGCCATGCAGCCACCATGCCTGTGTTGGCTCTTTGGAAGAACGATCCAACTTCTCCCCCTCTCTCTGCTGTCCCACTGTTGCTCTTCCCTGTAGGTGGAAGCTGTCTCTCTGGCGTGAATTATTGCTCCTCAGCCGGATAGCATAAGTAGAGAAATCCCCTGACTCACCACGCTGCTTTGGGAGAACCAACTCACCCCGCAATGGTGGGATCTTCTCTCCGGGAGAGCAGATGAAGGATGGAGTCAGTCCCGCCAGTGCCCCTGGTCACAGATCGGAGGCAGCCACAGGGGCTGCTGAGTTCCAGAATGGGCCGATTAAAGGACTTGCCTGCGATTTCTGTTAAATATTAGACTCTCCAGCCCTCACTGCTTCCCTCATCCCCCCACCGCTCAACAAGGCCTATGCATTGCCAACTCATGCCAACCCATGCCTTCCACCCATCCAATAGCCTTTCATAGCCTCCTTGCCAATTTACTGCCAACCCATGCCAATATTCATGGCTCCTTATGGCCACTTGCAACTTAATGCCCACTCATGCCAACCCACCTACCATCATTCACCCTTACATCCTCCATGCCAATTAACCCTGTATCCACCATGGGCAGACCTCAGGAGCCTTGTTGGGATTTTAAAAAATAAAGGTCTAAATATTTATTATGAAATTTACTGTAGCAAAAATAACACTGCCGTTCATGAAAGCCCATTTGAATCATGTAAATCCCCTCAAGCTTAATCTCTTATTTAAAACCAACAGATTTGTGTTCATAACCCACAGCAAGAAAGCTAATCCTTTCATAACCTCTTTGAGCTGCCAATCAAACTATGAACTTGCTGAGATGATTGTAGGTTTGGAAAGCAGCCAAGCATTAATAATGCTACAATGATAGCCCTTGAGGTAATGTTAATAAACAGCTTTATAACTGCTAGAACAGATGTTTTTTCAACGCTCACTAACGCAGTAAGTCTATTTTTAAATTAAGCTTGTTTAGTTTTTAGAACAGTTTATTTAATTCTTTAAAGTGCTGTAGATTTTAATAATTTCACAGTTTGTGTTTTTTTATCTCTCACTGACGCAGGCAGTCTGTTTTTCTGAATTTAAAAGGCTGGGGATTTATATAACTTCACAGCTTGACAGTTCTACAGGCCTTCTCCACATGGCAAGGACATTTATAATTTCTCTAAAAATTCGTAACTACCACACTGCGGGTAAAGGACCTTGCAACTCTGAAAACACAGAGTTCAAATGGCCCTGGTGAATTCAGGCTTACCTCAGGTGTCAGTCATGTCCCGCCCTCTTTATCTTACTGAAGAAAGATGGGATCTTTTGGAAGCTTTGGTGGAAATCCTGAATCTGAGTCCTGCCCACTATTCTCAAAAGCTTCACCGACTCTGCAAAAATCTGGGCTCCTGTATCCACTCTGTCAAAACCTCTTACAATTTTAAAAAGTTTTATAAGGTCACCTTCTTTTGTTTATTCATTCGTGGGACATGGGCGTCGCTGGCTGGGCCAACATTTATTGCCCATCCCTACTTGCCCTTGAGAAGGTGGTGGCGTGCTGCCTTCTTGAATCGCTGCAGAGACTTGGTAGCCATTTTGTGCTCATTTTCTCTCATTCTATTCTCTTGCTCTTTATCAAGCTCCGAGAGATTGCCATTGCTGATGGAGCTAGCAGTGATACAGTTACAGCAGCTTCCCTCAGACTAATCCAGCTATTTCCTCCCTCTCTGAAGACTTGATGCTGCCATTGGAATGAGGTGAGCTGCATCAATGTCCCGGCTCTCCAGGCAATGATCACAGAGGCAGATTTTTAATTTGTCTATTCCTGAAGGTTGAATTGGAAGTCACATTGCGGCTGGGAGATAGGGCTGGGATCCAGGGATATTCCCCAGGAACCAGACATTTTCCAAAACCAGGAAATTCCACCCCAGAGTGCTGCCACTGAGAGCCAATCAGAACTACCCAGTATACCACCCAGCCACACAAAACACACCACACCCACCAGCATAGCACCCACCCATCCACACACCCAACCACCCAGCATAGCACCCACACCTACACACCCAACCACCCATCATAGCACCCACCCACCCACACACCCAACCACCCAGCATAGCACCCACACCTACACACCCAACCACCCAGCATAGCACCCACCCACCCACACACCCAACCACCCAGCATAGCACCCACACCTACACACCCAACCACCCAGCATAGCACCCATACCTACACACCCAACCACCCAGCATAGCACCCACCCACCCACACACCCAACCACCCAGCATAGCACCCACATCTACACACCCAATCACCCATCATAGCACCCACCCATCCACACACCCAACCACCCAGCACAGCACCCACACCTACACACCCAACCACGCAGCACAGCACCCACACCCACACACCCAACCACCATCATAGCACCCACCCACCCACACACCCGGCCACCCAACATAGCACCCACCCACCCACACACCCACCCACTCAGTATTGCACCCACCCACACACCCACCCACCCATCATAGCACCCACACACACACCCACCCAGTATTGCACCCACCCACCCACACACCCAACCACCCACACACCCATCATAGCACCCACCCAACCACACACCCAACCACCCATCATGGCACCCACCCACACCCACCCACCCACACACCCAACCACCATCATAGCACCCACACACCCAACTACCCAGCATAGCATCCACCCACACCCAAACACCACACCACCCTGCATAGCACCCACCCACCCACACCCAACCCCCATCATAGCACCCACCCACACACACACACACCACACCACCCATCATAGCACCCACCCACTCAGATACTTCCCATAATAGCACCCACCCACACATCTCACTGATACACCTTTCCCCCACCACTCTGGAGGCTGGGCTGAGACAGACTCATCGAGACAGACTCCACTGATGTGATCTATTCTGGAGAATGCACAGGCCATTCGACCCAACTCCTTCATAGCAAACCTTTCATTCGTCAAAACATCCGACTCGATTATTCCTCTGAGTTTCCAGGTGGTTCTGAACTGCCTCCAGCTCATTAGCCTCCTTTAGTTTCTGTTGCCAACTGTTTATATTTAAGAAAGGAAGGTCTACAATTCCAGCTCACAGTCATGAATAGAACGAGTTTGTAATAACATGTTAACAGGTCGATGTTGATGAAAATTAAATGTTGGATTTTCCTGTTTTGATACACTGTCTATACTTCCCGCTGCCTTGGCAAAGCAGCCAGCATAATTAAGGACCCCACACACCCCGGACATTCTCTCTTCCACCTTCTTCCTTCGGGAAAAAGATACAAAAGTCTGAGGTCACGTACCAACCAATTCAAGAACAGCTTCTTCCCTGCTGCTGTCAGACTTTTGAATGGACTTACCTTGCATTAAGTTGATCTTTCTCTACACCCTAGCTATGACTATAACACTACATTCTGCACCCTCTCCTTTCCTTCTCTATGAACGGTATGTTTTGTCTGTATAGCGCGCAAGAAACAATACTTTTCACTGTATGTTAATACATGTGACAATAATAAATCAAATCAAATCAAATCGAACTAGCGATCTATTCAGCACCACTCAGCGACCTGCTGGGGGCATGTCAGGGAAATGAGAGAGTTGTAAGGTTAAATTTCCGATTCAGAAACCTATCTTATCACAAACAGTTTCCAATTTATTATCACTTTGTATTGTTCCTCCTCCTGCAGGTTCTGACTTTGAGATTGTATCGTGGACTTTGTCTACCTGTAGTTACCTCTGGTCTGAGACATGAGGAGAGACTAAGTCGGGTTAGGATTATATTCACTGGAATTTAGAAGAGTGAGAGGGGATCTCATAGAAACTTATAAAATTCTAACAGGGTTAGACAGGGTTGATTCAGAAAGAATGTTCCCGATGGTGGGGGAGGCCAGAACTAAGGGGTCATCGTTTGAGGATAAGGGGTAAACCTTTTAGAACTGAGGTGAGGAGAAATTTCTTCCCCCAGAGGGTGGTGAATGTGTGGAATTCACTCCCACAGAAAGTAATTGAGGCCAAAACGTTGTCTGATTTCAAGAAGAAATTAGATATAGCTCTTGGGGCTAAAGGGATCAAGGGATATGGGGGGAAGGGGGGATCAGGATATTGAATTCGATGATCAGCCATGATCAAAATGAATGGTGGAGCAGGCTCAAAGGGCTGAATGGCCTACTCCTGCTTCTAGTTTCTATGTTTCTCACTCGAGTGACTGACCATACAATTGTAGAGCTGAGGTTATTTTACTAAGTTAAGCAATGCTGAGACCAGCACTGATAATCCAGAGCGTGCGAGCTCAAATCCCATCACAATAACTTAAATTCAGCTTTTATTTTAAATACAAGAAAACTGGTGTTAGGAGAAATGATCATGAAGCTATTTGATGGCCATAAAAAAACCTGACTGTTCCCTCATGTCTTTTAGGGAGGGAAATCTGTTGTCCTTTACCTCATCTAACTTGTACGTGAGGCCAGTTATGGTACTAATGTGACTGGTTCTTGTAAAACCTGGGTCAAAATCCTAGAATTCCCTCTCTAGCGGCAATGTGGGTCATCCCACATCACATGGACTGCAGAGTTTCGAGAAGGGAGCTCACCACCACCTTCTCAAGGGCAACTAGGGATGGGCAATAAATGCTATGATGTGGAGATGCCGGCGTTGGACTGGGGTAAACACAGTAAGAGTTTTAACAACACCAGGTTAAAGTCCAACAGGTTTATTTGGTAGCAAATGCCAAGCTAATGGCATTTGCTACCAAATAAACCTGTTGGATTTTAACCTGGTGTTGTTAAAACTCTTACAATAAATGCTAACCAGCCAATGACACCCATGTCCCACGAATGAATAAAATAATTGGGTGCTGGTATGTTATCAACTCTTTTAGCACCTTTACTGGATTTTAACGAAGCTAAACCTTGTTAAATCATGGCTAATTTTTTTTAAAATTCTATCATGGGATGGGGGCATCTCTGGCAAGGCCAGCATTTTATTGCCCAGTCCTAATTACCCTTGAACTGAGTGGCTTGCTCTGTCAATTCAGTGGAGAATCCAGGGCTGTGGCTCTGGAGTCACATGTAGGCCAGACTGGGTAAGGATGGCAGATTCCCTTCCCTAAAGGACATTAGTGAACCAGATGGGTTTTTTTGACAATTCACAATGGTTTCATGGTCACTATTTCTGAGATTAGCTTTCAATTGCAGACTATTGTTTTTTTTTATTTAAATTAATTTAAATTCCACCAGCTGCCATGTTGGGATTTGAACCTGTGTCATTCATGTGGAAGTTTCCATATGTAATTGGATTTACCAAGCCTGTGTAGTGTGACGTAAATAAAGGGCATTAATGATTGGATGGCACAAGGCCTCAGTACACTGGCTCTTGTGACAGGATCTGCAGGGTTTAGTTTTTGAATTAAATTATAACAAGTTGGACTTTCTGTTGTCCAGCATCTTTCAACATCTTAGCATGTTCCAAGAGCTTTATAGTCAATTACGAAGTGCAGTTATTAATGTAGCAAATGTGATTGCAAATTTGCACACAGCAAGCTCCTTAGAACCATTATGTTATGGTGCAGGAAGAGGCCATTCAGCCCATCATGTCAGCATTGGCCAAAAATGAGAAAACAGAAACTAGCCCCTCATTTTCGTCCCAGTTTCCAGCACCTGGTCCATTGCCTTGTTGGTTCCAACACTTCAAATACAGATCCAGGTTCTTTTTAAATTAGTTGAGTGTTTCAGCTTCAACCAGCAACTCAGGCAGTGAATTCCAAACACGCAGCACCCCCTGATTAAAAAAATCTTTCCTTATGTCTCCTCTAATCCTTCCACCTTAAATCCATGCCCCCTGATAATTGACCCCTCAGCTAGAGGGAAGCAAGTCTTTCCTGTCAACCCTGTCTAAGCCCGTCATAATTTTGAACGTCTTAATTGGGTCACCCTTCACCTTCCTCTGTTCTAAGGAAAGCAACCAACAACCCCAGCCTCTCCAATCTGTCCTGATAGCTGCCCTGGCACCATTCTCGTAAATTTCTTCTGCACTCTCTCCAGAGTAATTATGTCTTTCCTGTGACGTGGTGACCAGAACTGTACACGCAACTCCAGACATTGCCTAACCAACATTTTATACAGTTCTATTATTACATCCCTGCTTTTGTATTTCATACCTCACCCGATAAAGAGAAGCGCTCCATATGCTTTCTTAACCATCTTATCCACCTGTCCTGTCACCTTCAAGGACTTGTGGGTATGCACTCCCGGGGTCTCCCACTTTCACTACCCATCTCGATACCTTCCCGTTTATTGAGGGAATATTGAGTATTCCCTTGCTTTGTTTGCCCTCCCCAAATGCATTACCTCATACTTTTCCGGATTGAATTCCATTTGCCCCATTCCCTCCACCCAACCAGACCACGAACAGCATCGGGATGATGGGCAGATCAACCCGTTTCCATAATGTTAGGTGAGGCAGGGAGAATCAGGGAGAATTGTCCAGCTTTTCTTTGGTGCTGTAAGACCTAAAATGAGAGACAGGAGCTTGATTTAACGCCTTCGCTATGGGGGCAGCACCTTCTCAGTACTGCACTGAAGTGTCTGATTTGATTTGATTTGATTTGATTTATTATTGTCACATGTATTAGCATACAGTGAAAAGTATTGCTTCTTGCGCGCTATACAGACAGAGTATACCGTTCATAGAGAAGGAAAGGAGAGAGTGTAGAATGTAGTGTTACAGTCATAGCGAGGGTGTAGAGAAAGATCAACTTAATGCAAGGTAGGTCCATTCAAAAGTCTGACGGCAGCAGGGAAGAAGCTGTTCTCGAGTCGGTTGGTACGTGACCTCAGACTTTTGTATCTTTTTCCCGAAGGAAGAAGGTGGAAGAGAGAATGTCCGGGGTGCGTGGAGTCCTTAATTATGCTGGCTGCTTTGCCGAGGCAGCGGGAAGTGCTCAAACCTCTGGAGTCGGCGTGTGAAGCCACCACCTTCAGAGGCCAGACCCGTTACACACTGCACCACATTCAAATATATATTTGAAATGGATGAATTTGAAAGGATATGGGGGAATAGTCAGACATGTGGGCCGGAATTTACTGCGTCTTGCAGAACGGAACTCTCCTTTGGCCTCGGGCGGAATTTTACAAGCCTCGCTCAAGTGAGGTCATAAAATCCCGCCCGTGGAATTCACTGCCACAGAAGGCAAGTCACTGGCTGGGATTTCACGGCCTTGCTCACCCTGGAACCGTAAAATCTCACCCAAGCTCAACGGACCTTTCCATGTCCCGCCCCTCGCCCGCTCCATTTCCCATGGCAGGCAGGGCGGTAAAATTCCAGTCATTGAGTATATTTAAGACAGAGATGGACAGGTTCTCGATTGGTAAGGGGATCAAAGGTTACGGGGAAAAGGCAGGAGAATGGGATGGAGAGAAACATCAGCCATGATCAAACGGCGGAGAAGATTCGATGGGCCGAATGGCCTAATTCTGCCCCTATATCTTATGGTCTATGGTCTTACATGGGATAAGAGTAGACAGAGCCAGGTGAAGAGCAAGGGCCATCCCAGATGTGATGGGTTTGATGGCCTCCTGTGCTACAATATTTACGATTGAAGTGTCAAACTGCAGGACGTTGCCTCGGGCAATGCGAGTAGTGCAGTATAACTCCGTTCTATCTCGCTGCATTCCTCTAAATGAGGATACCGGACTATATTGGTGAAAACAATGGGTGGAATGTTCCCGTCCTGCCGGTCACGGGAATCGTAGCGGGCGGGACACAGACCGTGCAAAGGTTTGTTGATCTCGGGCAGGATTTTCCAGCTTTGGGACGAGTACAGCTGGAAACTTCCGCCCAATATTCAGACTGAATCTGTTCTTGCAGCTAAAACATGTTCTTTAATCAAAAAACAATGCACTGCAGTAAACCTGCTGAGGACTTCTCTTTTGCATTTGCAGAGGGAACTAACTGATTCCTAGATAATTGCAGGGAATTAAGTTTGATGTGGAGTGTGCGGTTTTGGGTTACTGAAGTGTCAGGCTCCTTTCTTTCTCAAACCATTAGAGAGATTTGTGCTAAAGCAATTAGTATTCACTGGAATATTTTTATGACACATCGATGGATGCATTTTCATCCCCCCCCCCTCCACCCATGCTTTATGAGGCAGGGCAGTGAATGAGGAACAAATTGTAGATATATCTGCAGATTGTCATTGTAAATACTTTTCAAACGGCAATTAGCACGAATCCCTGAGTAAGCTCCGGGGTATTGCAAAACTGGCAAGTGCGAGACCAGTCAAGGCGATCTTTGCAACAACTGCCGTCTCTTAAATTCCATTCAGCACGACACCCCCACTGCAAAAAGAACATTGTGGACCTGATAGAACCTAGAACAGTACAGCACAGGAACAGGCCCTTCCGCCCACAATGTTGTGCTGAACATGACGCCAAATTAAACCAATCCCTTCGGCCTGCCCTTGGTCCTTGCATATACCTTGCATATTCATGTGCTTATCTAAAAGCCCCTTAAACGCCCCTATCGTATCTGCCGCCACCACAACCCCAGGCAGCGCGTTCCAGACACCTCCCACTCTCTGTGTAAAAAACTTGCCCCTCACATCTCCTTTGAACTTTTCACCTCTCGCCCTAAGTGCCTGCCCCCTTGCATTAGACAGTTCAACTCTGGAGAAAAGATTCTGACCGTCAACCCTATCTGTGCCTCTCATAATTTTATTGACTTCTATCAGGTCTCCCCTCAGCCTCCACTGCACCAGAGAAAACAACCTTTGTCCAGCCTCTCCTTATAGCTCTAATCCAGGCAGCATCCTGGTAAACCTCTTCTGTACCCAATCCGAAGCCTCCACATCCTTCCTGTAATGTGGCAACCAGAATTGAACGCAATACTCAAAGTGCAACCTAACCAAAGTTTTAGATAGAGGCCTTTAAAATAATGAAGGAGTTTATTAGGGGTAGACGTAGAGAAGATGTTTCCACTTGTGGCAGAGACGAAGACTGGACGTCATCAACATTGGCTATCGCTAAGAAATCCAACAGGTTGCGCAGGAGAAGCTTTTTTTAAATTCATTCATGGGATGTGGGCATCGCTGACTCGGCCAGCATTTATTGCCCATCCCTGGTTGCCCTTGAGAAGGTGGTGCTGAGCTGTTTTATTGAACCTGTGCCATCCCTGTGTGGTAGGTACACCCACAATGCTGTTAGGAAGAGAGTTCCTGGATTTTGACCCAGCGACAGTGTAGGTGAACCCAAAAGGCGGCCATGCTAAACTGCTCCTTAGTGACCCAAAATGTGTAGGCCAGATGGGAGTAGCCATGGTAAATGTATGGGGTTACAGGGATGGGATAGGGGAGAGAGCATGGGTAAGATACTCTGAGAGTCAGTGCAGACTCGATGGGTCGAATGGCCCCTTGTGCACTGTAGGCATTCTATGATTCTATGTGGAACTTGCTACCACAGGGAGTGGTTGATGTGATTAGTATGAATGCATTTAAGGGGAAACTGGGTAAACACATGAGGGACAAAGGAATAGAAGGTTTCGTTGATGGGATTAAATTTGGGAGGTAAATATTGTGGAGCGCTAAGAGCTGTAGTTAGCAGCTGGCTGGAATACAAAATCGATGAGGACAGCCTCAACCGGGATCTTGGGTTCATGTCACACTATCTGTAACCCCCACGACGTGCCTGGGCTTGCAAAATCTCACTAACTGTCCTGACTGGAGACAATATACATCTCTTTAACCTGTGCTTAACTCTCTTTCCACTCACATTGTCTGTACCTTTAAGACTTGATTACCTGTAAAGACTTGCATTCCAACCATTATCTTGTAAATTGAGTTTGTGTCTTTATATGCCCTGTTTGTGAACACGGCTCCCACTCACCTGATGAAGGAGCAGCGCTCCGGAGGCTTGTGGCTTGTGCTACCAGATAAACCTGTTGGACTTTAACCTGGTGTTGTGAAACTTCTTACTAAGGAGAATGTCACAGCTGTACTCCGGGAGGACACCTCAGAGGGCTCACACAGCGAACACAAGAGCAGGATACTGGAATACAAGAGCAGGATGTACTTCTGAGGCTGTATAAGACTCTGGTCAGACCCCATTTGGAGTATTGTGAGAAGTTTTGGACCCCATATCTAAGGAAGGATGTGCTAGCCTTGGAAAGGTTCCAGAGGAGGTTCACAAGAATGATCCCTGGAATGAAGAGCTTGTTGTATGAGGAACGGTTGAGGACTCTGGGTCTGTAATCGTTGGAATTTAGAAGGATGAGGGGGCATCTTATTGAAACTTACAGGATACTGCGAGGCCTGGATAGAGTGGACATGGAGAGGATGTTTCCACGAGTAAGAAAAACTAGAACCAGAGGGCACAACCTCAGGCTAAAGGGACAATCCTTTAAAACAGAGATGAGGAGGAATTTCTTGAGCCAGAGAGTGGTGAATCTGTGGAACACTTTGCCACAGAAGGCTGTGGAGGCCAGGTCATTGAGTGTCTTTAAGACAGAGATAGATAGGTTCTTGATTAATAAGGGGATCAGGGGTTTTGGGGAAAAGCACAGTAACTGTGTTTACCCCAGTCCAACGCCGGCATCTCCACATTATGGGGAAAAGGCAGGATAACAGGGAAGAGAAAGAAAATCAGCCTTGATTGAATGGCCAAGCAAACACGATGGGCCGAGAGCCTAATTCTGCTCCTATGTCTTATGTCTTATGGGAGGGTTTGTTCCTGTGCTGTAAGATTCTGTTATTCTGCATAATGAAGAGTAATAGTGGACAGTCTGTCAAACCAGCGTTCCACTCAATCCCGGAAGATTCCTGAAAAAAAACAATAAATGCTGGAAAAACTCAGCGGGTCTTCAACATTGGTGGAGAGAGAAACAGAGTTAACGTTTTGCATCCAATATGACTCTTGGTTGGAACTCGCTTCAGATTCCTGCACTGGTGAGTTGGGTTAAGTTGACACCTCCTCACCCTGGACCCCGTGATGTTGCTCTGTTTTCTCAAACACGGGTCATTGGGAACATGTTTCCCAATTCTCTGGTGAAGAGAACCTGGGTTGTCATAGCTGGCCGAGTTCCCCAAAGACAAACCCCTCAAACATGGCAGGAAAGCCTCCATTAGTTTTGCAAGTCCTGGTGTTTTTGTATCAATCCAGTCTCCAGTTATTGGAAGTATCTCAAGTGCGTGGTTAAAGATTAAAGGGGACTGGGGGTAATTCTCACCTCCACCTGCTCCCCCACATCAATGATCTTAATCATAGAATCACCCAATGGTACATGATGCCTTTGGCCCATTATTGCTATGTTGGCCCCTTATAGGGACAGTTAACTGATGGGAGGCACACTTTTTGTCTCCTTTTCTCAGCTGGTGGTACAGCTTGTGCTGAGGTACCATTTCATGGGGCCTGGTGGTCCTTTGCAGTGCGTTTGCCTAAATGGCCATTATTTACAGCCGGGATCTGACAGTGGGCCCATCAGAGAACAAAGAACAAAGAAAGTTACAGCGCAGGAACAGGCCCTTCAGCCCTCCAAGCCTGCACCACTGAACTAAAACACCCTACCCTTCTGGGGACCATATCCCTCTATTCCCATCCTATTCATGTATTTGTCCAGACACCCTTTAAAAGTCACTATCGTATTTGCTTCCACTACCTCCCCTGGCAGCGAGTTCCAGGCGCCCACCACCCTCTGTGTAAAAAACTTGCTTCGTACATCTCCTTTAAACCTTGCCCCTCGCACCTTAAACCTATGCCCTGAGTAATTGACTCTTCCACCCTGGGGAAAAAGCTTCTGACTATCTACTCTGTCCATGCCCCTCATAATCTTATAGACTTCTATCAGGTCGCCCCTCAACCTCCGTTGTTCCAGTGAGAACAAACCAAGTTTCTCCAACCTCTCCTCATAACTAATGCCCTCCATACCAGGCAACATCCTGGTTAATCTTTTCTGTACCCTCTCCAAAGTCTCCATATCCTTCTGGTAGTGTGGCGACCAGAATTGAACACTATATTCCAAGTGCGGCCTAAGATTCTGTAAAGCTGCAACATGACTTGCCAATTTTTAAATTTTTAAACATACGGCAAGCATGCTGTATGCCTTCTTGACTATCTTCTCCACCTGCGTTGCCACTTTCAGTGACCTGTGTACCTGTACACCCAGATTCCTCTGCCTATCAATACTCTTAAGTGTTCTGCCATTTACTGTATATTTCCTTTCTTTATTAAACCTTCCAAAATGCATTACCTCACATTTGTCCGGATTAAACTCCATCTGCCATCTCTCCGCCCACACCTCCAACCTCTGACCCTGGTGCCAGGGTCCAGGATACCTCTGAACGGACAGAAAGCATTCTGAAGGGAGAGGGAGAACAGCAGGAAATTGTGGTACATATTGGTACTAACGACATAGGCAGGAAGAGTGATGAGGTCCTGCAGCAGCAGTTTAGGGAGTTAGGTAGAAAGTTAAAAAGCAGGACCTCTAGGGTTGTAATCTCAGGATTACTCCCTGTGCCACGTGCCAGTGAGGCTAGGAATAGGCAGATAGTGCAGCTCAACAGCTGGTGTAGGAGGGAGGGTTTCAGATATCTGGACCATTGGGGTCTCTTCCGGAGCAGATGGGACCTGTACAAGAAGGACGGGTTGCATCTAAACTGGAGGGGCACAAATATTCTCGCGGGGAGGTTTGCTAGTGTCACACGGGAGGATTTAAACTAGTTTGGCAGGGGGGTGGGACCCAAAGCAAAGATGAATTAGCTGAAGGGGAACCAGAGAGCAGGACCAGTAAGACACAGAGAAACAGCAGGCAGGGTGGGATTGCTAATCAGAGAGGGTCTGGTGGACTGAAGTGCATTTGTTTCAATGCGAGAAGTGTAACAGGTAAGGCAGATGAATTTAGAGCTTGGATTAGTGCTAGAAACTATGATGTTGTTGCTATTACAGAGACTTGGTTAAGGGAAGGACAGGATTGGCAGCTTAACTTTCCAGGATATAGATGTTTCAGGCGTGATAGAGGGGGATGTAAAAGGGGAGTTGCACTACTGGTTAAGGAGAATATCACAGCTGTACTCCGGGGAGGACACCTCGGAGGGTTCATACAGCGAGGCAATATGGGTAGAGCTCAGGAATAGGAAAGGTGTAGTCATAATGTTGGGGGTTTACTATAGGCCACCCGACTGCCAGCAGGAGATTGAGGAACAGATGTGTAGGCAAATTTTGGCAAGGTGTAAAAGTAACAGGGTTGTTGTGGTGGGAGATTTTAATTTCCCCTATATTGACTGGGACTCACTTAGTGCCTGGGGTGTGGATGGGGCAGAGTTTGTAAGGAACATCCAGGAGGGCTTACAAGGGAAAGGGCCATACTGGACCTGGTATTGAGGAATGAGCCCGGCCAGTTGGTCGATATTTCAGTAGGGGAGCAGTTTGGGAACAGTGACCACAATTCAGTAAGCTTTAAGGTACTGATGGATAAAGATAAGTGTAGTCCTCAAGTTAAGGTTCTAAATTGGGGGAAGGCTAATTATGACAATATTAGGCAGGAACTGAAGAATGTAGACTAGGGGCAGATGTTTGAGGGCAAATCAACATCTGGCATGTGGGAGGCTTTCAAGTGTAAGTTGATAGGGATTCAGGACCGGCACATTCCTGTAAGGATGAAGGATAAGTATGGCAAGTTTTGGGAACCTTGGATAACGAGAGATATTGTGAGCCTAGTCAAAGAGAGAAAGGAAGCATTTGTCAAAGCTAGGAGGCTGGGAACACATGAAGCAAGTGTGGAATACAAGGAAAGTAGAAAGAAACTTAAGCAAGGAGTAAGAAGAGCTAAAAAGGGTCATGAAAAAGCATTGGCCAGAGGATTAAGTAAAATCCCAAGGCTTTTTACACATATATAAAGAGCAAGAGGGTAGCCAGGGAGAGGGTTGGCTCACACAAGGACAAGGGAGGGAATCTATGCGTGGAGCCAGAGGAAATGGGTGAGGTATTAAATGAGTACTTTGCGTCAGTATTCACCAAAGAGAAGGACTTGGTGGATGATGAGTCTGGGGAAGGATGTGTAGATAGTTTGAGTCATGTTGAGATCAAAAAGGGGGAGGTATTGGGGTTCTTGAGAAACATCAACGTAGACAAGTCTCCAGGGCCTGATGAGATATACCCCAGAATACTGAGAGAGGCAAGGGAGGAAATTGCTGGGGCCTTGAGAGAAATCTTTGTATCCTCACTGGCTACAGGGGAGGTCCCAGAGGATTGGAAAATAGCCAGTGTTGTTCCTTTGCTTAAGAAGGGTAGCAAGAATAATCCAGGTAATTTAATTACAGGCCGGTGAGCCTTACATCAGTGGTAGGGAAGTTATTGCAGAGGATTCTTTGAGACAGGCTTTATTCCCACTTGGAAATAAGTGGACGTATTAGTGAGAGGCAACATGGTTTTGTGAAGGGGAGGTCGTGTCTCACTAACTTGATCGAGTTTTTCGAGGAAGTGACGAAGATGATTGATGAGGGTAGGGCAGTGGATGTTGTCTACATGGACTTCAGTAAGGCCTTTGACAAGGTTCCTCATGGCAGACTAGTGCAGAAGGTGAAGTTGCATGGGATCAGAGGTGAGCTGGCAAGGTGGATACAAAACTGGCTCAGTCAGAGAAGACAGAGGGTAGCAGTGGAAGGATGTGTTTCTGAATGGAGGGCTGTGACAAGTGGTGTTCCTCAGGGTTCATTGCTGGGACCTTTGCTGTTTGTAATATATATAAATGATTTGGAGGAAAATGTAACTAGATTGATTAGTAAGTTTGCGGACGACACAAAGGTTGGTGGATTTGCGGATAGCGATGAGGACCATCAGAGGATACAGCAGGATATAGATCACTTGGAGACTTGGGCGGAGAGGTAGCAGATGGAGTTAAATCCGGACAAATGTGAGGTAATGCATTTTGGAGGGTCTAATACAGATAGGAAATATACAGTAAATGGCAGAACCCTTAAGAGTATTGATAGGCAAAGGGATCTGGGTGAACAGGTACACAGGTCACTGAAAGTGGCAATGCAGGTGGAGAAGGTAGTCAAGAAGGCAAACGGCATGCTTGCCTTCATCGGCTGGGGTTATGAGTTTAAAAATTGGCAAGTCATGTTGATGCTTTATAGAACCTTAGTGAGGCCGCACTTGGAATATAGTGTTCAATTCTGGTCCCCACACTACCAGAAGGATGTGGAGGCTTTGGAGAGGGTACAGAAAAGATTTACCAGGATTTTGCCTGGTATGGAGGGCATTAGCTATGAGGAGAGGTTGGAGAAACTTGGTTTATTCTCACTGGAACAATGGAGGTTGAGGGGTGACCTGATAGAAGTCTACAAGATTATGAGAGGCATGGACAAAGTGGATAGTCAGAAGCTTTTTTCCAGGGTGGAAGAGTCAATTACTCGGGGGCATAGGTTTAAGGTGCGAGGGGCAAGGTTTAAAAGAGATGTATGAGGCAGATTTTGTACACAGAGAGTGGTGGGTGCCTGGAACTCGTTGCCGGGGGAGGTAGTGGAAGCGGATACGGTAGTGACTTTTAAGGGGCGTCTTGACAAGTACATGAATGAGATGGGAATAGAGCGATATGGTCCCCAGAAGCGTAGGGGGTTTTAGTTAAGTCAGGCAGCATGGTTTCTTTGTTCTTTGTTCTTTGTTCTATCTATATCCTGCTGTATCCTCTGATGGTCCTCATCGCTATCCGCAAATCCACTAACCTTTATGTCGTCCGCAAACTTACTTATCAAACCAGTTACATTTTCCTCAAAATCATTTATACATATTACGAACAGCAGAGGTCCCAGCACTGATTCCTGAGGAACGCCACTTGTTACAGCCCTCCATTCAAAAACACACCCTTCCACTGCTACCCTCTGTCTTCTCTGACTGAGCCAGTTTTGTATCCACCTTGCCAGCTCACCTCTGATCCCATGCAACTTCACCTTCTGCACCAGTCTGCCATGAGGGACCTTGTCAAAGGCCTTACTAAAGTCCATGTAGACAACATCCACTGCCCTCCCCTCATCAATCATCTTCGCCACTTCCTCGAAAAACTCGATCAAGTTAGTGAGACACGACCTCCCCTTCACAAAACCATGTTGCTTCTGACTAATACGTCCACTTATTTCCAAGTGGGAATAAATCCTGTCTCGAAGGATCCTCTCCAATAATTTCCCCAGCACTGACATAAGGCTCACCGGCCTGTAATTACCTGGATTATTCTTGCTACCCTTCTTAAATAAAGGAACAACATTGGCTATTCTCCAATCCTCTGGGACCTCCCCTGTGGTATCCAGTGAGGATACAAAGATTTCTCTCAAGGCCCCAACAATTTCCTCCCTTGCCTCTCTCAGTATTTCGGGGAATATCCATCAGGCCCTGGGGACTTGTCTTACCTAATGTTTCTCAAGAACCCCAATGCCTCGTCCTTTTTGATCTCAACACGACCCAAACTATCTACACACCCTTTCCCCGACTCATCATCCACCAAGTCCTTCTCTTTGGTGAATACTGATGCAAAGTACTCATTTAATACCTCGCCCATTTCCTCTGGCTCCATGCATAGATTCCCTCCCCTACCCTTGAGTGGGCCAATCATCTCCCTGGCTACTCTCTTGCTCTTTATATATGTATAAAACCATATTTTTTTAGTTATTCGTCGGACATGGGCGTTGCTGGCTGGGCCAACATTTATTGCCCATCCTTAATTGCCCTTGAATTGAGTGGCTTGCTCGGCATTTCAGAGGGCAGTTGGGAGTCAACCACATTGCTGTGGCTCTGCAGGCCAGACCAGGTAAGGACGGCAGGTTTTCTTCCCTAAAGGACATTACTGATCCAGATGGGCTTTTCTGACGATCAACAATGCTTTCATGGTCATCAGTAGATTCTTAATTCCAGATATCGTTTTATTGAATTCAAATTCTACTATCTGGCGTGGTGGGATTCAAACCCGGGTCCCCAGAATCTTAGCTGAGTTTCTGGATTAATAGTCTGGCAATAATACTACTAGGCCACCACCTCCCTTTATAACTGAACTCAATCCTTACACCCAGACACACAGCAGGGGTCTCTGGAGAGCAAAGAGGAAGAAGGAAGTTAGGTTATTGCACCCCATCCCCCACCCCCACACACAACCCTTACCCCAATCCACCCACCCCCCACAGACAACCCTTACCCTAATTCCCCCATCCCCACACACAACCCTTATCCCAATCCTCCCACCCCCCACACACAGCCCTTACCCCAATCCCCACCCCCAAACACAACCCTTGCCCCAATCCCCCCACCTCCCATACACAACTCTTACCCCAATCCCCCACCCCCCACACACATCCCCATGCACAGTCCTTACCCCAATCCCCCCACCCCCCACACACAGCCCTTACCCCAATCCCCTGCCCCTCAAACACAACACTTACCCCAATCCCCCCACCCCCCACACACAACGCTTATCCCAATCCCCCCTACCCCCATACAGAACCCTTCACCAAATCCCCGCACCCCCATAAACAACCTTTACCCCAATCCCCCCACCCCCCACACACAACCCTTATCCAATCCCCCACCCCCATACACAACCCTTACACCAATCCCTCCACCCCTACACACAACCCTTACCTCATTATCCCACCCCCCACACACAACCCTTACCCCAATCCCCCCACCCCCCACACAGAATCCTTACCCTATCCCATCCTCCCCATCCGCCACATACAACCCTTACCCCATTTCCCCACCCCCACACAAAACCTGCGCCCCCTCCCCACCGTCACCAGCTAAGAGGTGCTTTGGGCTTTGAACGTCCCAGATGACATTGGTTAAATCACTGTAGGTCAGAGGTTAAAGCTGGAATGCTGCACTCTGATTGCAGCACCGGCCAATTTCTCTATCTCCTAAATCACTGGCGCTAATGTTGATCTTGGTTTTTTTCAATCTGTCAAAATGAAAAATTGTTCAGTTTTGCTAATGTACAATACTGAAACAGGAGCAGACTCCAGTGAACCGCTGACTGAAAATCGACAGCGCTAAATATGTAAACAGTGAAAAATAATGAATTTGTGCAGGGCGCAGTGGTTAGCACTGCTGCCTCACAGCGCCAGGGACCCGGGTTCGATTCCCGGCTCGGGTCACTGTCTGTGTGGAGTTTGCACATTCTCCCCGTGTCTGCGTGGGTTTCCTCCGGGTGCTCCGGTTTCCTCCCACAGTCCAAAGACGTGCTGGTTAGGTTGATTGGCCATGCTAAATTGACCTGTAGTGTCAGAAGAATTAGCATCGTAAATGTGTCGTTTTACGGGAATTGGGCCTGGGTGGGATTGTGGCTAGTACAGACTCGATGGGCCAAATGGCCTCCTTCTGTGCTGTAGGGACTCTATGATTCTAAATTCAGAAGATGTTTCCGCTTGTGGAGCGATCAAAAACTGCTGGTCTTGGAAATAGGACAGTCACTAATAAATCCAGTGTGGGATTCAGGAGACACCTCTTTACCCAGAGAATGGGGAGGAGGTGGAGTTGCTGCCACCCGATTAGGAGAACAGCACGGATGTACTGTAGGGGAGACTAGCTAAACACGAGGGAGAAAGGAATGGAAGAAGATATGTTGATGGGGTTGGATGGAATAAGATGGGAGAGAGTCATGTGGAGTTTAAACACTCGGGCTGGTAGGTCCGAGTTGAAGGAGAGAGGGTGACTTTGAGCCCTCGTTATCCGTGTGTGGGATCACCGACGTGGGCGGAAAATCCGGAAAGAATCGGGAAATGCGGTCCTTTCCAGAGGGGTCGGTTTTCCCGATTTTCCATGCCCCATGCCGGTGACATCACAAGGTTCACGCCCACACAGGGCGGCATTTAAATGTTTATGAATTAAATTTAATGTAATTACCCAGCATACACACACCCCTCCTCTCCCGACCCCCACCGCATGATCCCCCCCTCACTGAATAACAGACTTCACTGATGTGACCTCACATCGGCAAGGTTTACAACAGGTTTAGCAAGATTTAGTCGAGGGGATTCCTCCCCCAACCCCCATTCCCCCAAGGCGCACAAAGGGAAGTATAGCCCCCGTGGGAGAGGAAAATGCCCAGGCACTGCCCCCTGGCACAGGCTGACACTGTCAGGTTGGCACAGTACCGGACTGGCAGTACCAACCTGTGCTGGGGCAAGGGGCAGTGCCGGGGAATCCTTGTGTGAGCTCCGTAGTGGGGGTGGGGGCAGATCCATTTCAGTGCTAATCAGGACGCCCCGATCCCTGTGGGATATGTCGATGTGTTGATATAAGTGAAGTGAGTGTGTGGAGCCGGCCTTGCCAGCTCTAGCAGACCCAATAAGATTTTTAAAAATTCATTCTTGGAACTTGGGTGTCGCTGGCTGGGCCAGCATTTATTGCCCATCCCTAGTTGCCCTTGGAGGGCAGTTGAGAGTCAACCACATTGCTGTGGCTCTAGAGTCACATGTAGGCCAGACCAGGAAAGGACGGCAGATTTCCTTCCCTAAAGGACATTAGTGAACCAGATGGGTTTTCTGACGATTGACAATGGTTTCATGGTCATCAGTAGATTCTTAATTCCAGATTTCTTTTATTGAGTTCAAATTCCACCATCTGTGTATGTTTGTGTGTGTGCGTGTGAGTGTGTGTGCGTGTGAGAGTGTGGGTGTGTGTGTGTGTGTGTGTGTGTGTGCATGTGAGTGTGTGTAAGTGAGTGTGTGTGCATGCGCATGTGTTTGTGTGTGTGTGTGCGTGTGTGTGAGTGAGTGTGTGTGTGCGTGTGCATGTGCTTGTGTGAGTGTGCGTGTTTGTGTATGAGTGTGTTTGTGTGAGTGTGTGTTTGTGTGTGTGTGTGTGTGCATCTGTGTGTGTGGGTGTGTTTGTGTGAGTGAGTGTATGAGTGCGTGTGCGTGTGTGTGTGCCTGTGTGTGCCTGTGTCTGTGTGTGTGTGAGTGTGCATTATTTGAGATCTGGTTTGTTCTTGGAGTCTGTACATGTTCTGAGTGTACATAGTGTTTTGAAAATTGCAGGTCACGGTTAAGCTGCAGCAATGTGCGCCTATCATGTCGATCAAAGCTTACCCAGCCTCAAGGTAGACCAAAGTGCAACCATTGAAAAGTACAGTTAAAGTTTTTAATCTCATACCCATTTATTTAGTGGTCCCACCATTGCATTAACCAGGTCCCTCCCCCCAGCACTTACCCATTCCCCACATTTTGCCGTCCTAGCGGTTTTCGCACAGTGGTTAGCACCGCTGTCTCACAGCAAGAAGTCCCACAACACCAGGTTAAAGTCCAACAGCTTTATTTAGTAGCACAAGCCTCACAGCGCCAGGGATCCGGGTTCAATTCCCGGCTTGGTTCACTGTCTGTGCAGAGTCTGCACGTTCTCCCCGTGTCTGCGTGGGTTTCCTCCGGGTGGTCCGGTTTCCTCCCACAGTCCGAATGACGTGCTGGTTAGGGTGCATTGGCCGTGCTAAATTCTCCCTCAGTGTAACCCGAACAGATGGCGGAGTGTGGCGATGAGGGGATTTTCACAGTAACTTCATTGGTGTTAATGTAAACCACTAATAAATAAACTTTAAACTTTACAATGATGTAACAACTCCAAATTAAAGGTCGAGCACAAAACAGGCCATTTGGTCCATCTAGTCTGTTCTGGTGTTTATGCTCCGTAACGGCCTCCTCTCACCTCAGTCTGTCAACATATCCTTCCATTCCTTTCTCCCTGATGTGTTTACCTAACTTCCCCTAAAAAGCATCTATTTACCTCAGCTTCTCACTGTGGCAGTGAGTTCCATGTTCCCACCACACTCTGGGTATAGCTGTTCCTCCACACTCTGGGTATAGCTGTTCCTCCACACTCTGGGTATAGCTGTTCCTCCACACTCTGGGTATAGCTGTTCCTCCACACTCTGGGTATAGCTGTTCCTCCACACTCTGGGTATAGCTGTTCCTCCACACTCTGGGTATAGCTGTTCCTCCACACTCTGGGTATAGCTGTTCCTCCACACTCTGGGTATAGCTGTTCCTCCACACTCTGGGTATAGCTGTTCCTCCACACTCTGGGTATAGCTGTTCCTCCACACTCTGGGTATAGCTGTTTCTCCTGTGTTTCCTGTTAGATTTATTCCCGACCATGTCATCTTTTTGGCCTCGAGCTCTGATCTCCTCCATGGGTGGAACTATCTTCTCCTTGTCTACCTTATCAAACCCCTTCATATTCTCAAAGACCTCAATCAGGCCTTTCCTTTTCCAGATAAAAGAGTACCAGCTCGGGTTGCCAATCCTCCAGGAACAGCCTGGAGCGTCCAGGAATCCAGGATAAATCTCCGGGGCAACCTTGGAGAAAAATCATCACAACATTAAAAGAAAACATGGTTTTATTTGACATTTTCTTTCAGCTTTTCTCTTCATTAGATATTTTTTAAAATTGAAAATGGGAGAACAAGGGCTGTTTGGCTGACAGTCAGGCATCATCCAATTGGATAATGGGTCTTTTTGATTTCCAATTGGCGTTGGAAGGCAGTAGGTCACAAGAGTGAGTGTATTGGTTTTTTTTATTCATTCGTGGGACTTGGACATCACTGGCTGGCCAGCATTTATTGGACTTTAACCTAGTGTTGTGAGACTTCTTACTGTGCCTACCCCAGTCCAACGTCAGCATCTCCACATCACAGCATTTATTGCCCATCCCACATTGCTGTGGCTCTGGAGTCACATGTAGGCCAGACCAGGTAAGGACGGCAGATTTTCTTCCCTGAAGGACATAAGTGAACCAGATGGGTTTTTCTGACAATCGACAATGGTTTCATGGTCATCAGTAGATTCTTAATTCCAGATTATTTTTTTATTGAATTCTAATTCCACCAGCTGCCGTGGCAGGATTCGAACCTGGGTCCCCAGAATATGAGCTGAGTTTCAGGATTAATAGTTTAGCGATAATACCACAAAGCCATCACTTCCTCTCGTTGACTATTGTAGGAGCGTGGAGGCAAGTCATGTGATGAAACCTCCAGGAATACATTTAGTCACAGTTGGGAACACAAGTCCCAGCCCATGTTCAACCTTTGCTGATTATTATCACCCACATGACTTGAATATGCAAGATATCGGGCAGCACGGTAGCACAGTGGTTAGCACTGCTGCCTCACAGCACCAGGGACCCGGGTTCGATTCCCGGGTCACTGTCTGTGCAGAGTCTGCACGTTCTCCCCGTCTCTGCGTGGGTTTCCTCCGGGTGCTCCGGTTTCCTCCCACAGTCCGAAAGACGTGCTGGTTAGGGTCCATTGGCCATGCTAAATTCTCTCTCTGTGTACCCGAACAGGCGCCGGAGAGTGGTGACTAGGAGATTTTCACAGTAACTTCATTGCAGTGTTAATGTAAGCCTAATAAATAAACTTATTGCTTCCAAGGGACAGAGAATGCTCTCCAGTCTTCTCATTTTCACTGCATTCTATTCTGCGCCTGGGATGGGTTTGTTGTGTTTGATGTACCTGTGTGGGCGGGACTTTCTGTCACCTGAGTCAGCAGGAAGTCCAGCCTCTCTCCGGGGTCCTGACCTTCATCCCTGCAAGATGACTGGTTCATTGTGAGAGGTTACTGACTGTCAATCATCACTGACACGGCATCTGACCTCGGATGACCTTCCAGTACAAGAGGGTTTCAGAAGATGATTGATTAGGTTGCGATGTTCTCCTTCCAAAGCTGAAAGAAAAGCTTGAACGTTTTAAAAATAAATAAACTCGGGGAAACTGAGTGAAGCGAGCTTTCTGCTGTTTCGGTACTTCTGGTATTTTTTTTTAACTGTTTGATTGAGCAGAATTCTCACTACTGACCCTCCCACAGAGGGAGAGTGCTAGACCCAGCTGAGGAGGCACGGTGGCACAGTGGTTAGCACTGCTGCCTCACAGCGCCAGGGACCCGGGTTCAATTCCAGTCTTGGGTGACTGTGTGTAGTTTGCACGTTCTCCCCATGTCTGCGTGGGTTTCCTCCGGGTGCTTCAGTTTCCTCCCATACTCCAAAGATGTGTAGGTTAGATGGATTAGCCATGCTAAATTGCCCCTTAGTGTCCAGGGATGTGCAGATTAGGGGGATTTGAATATGTGAGGCTATGGTGTTAGGATATGGGTCAGTGCAAACTCGATGGGCCAATTGGCCTTCTTCTGCACTGCAGGGATTCTAGAATATCTGGCCACTGACCTAGAAATCTGCTCAGCTGCCCTCCTTACATCCTCAATAATTTGCCTTCTTCAATACTCATAGAAATCATAGAATCCTACAGTGCGGAAAGAGGCCATTGGGCCCATCGAGTCTGCACCGACCACAATCCCACCCAGGCCCTACCCCCATATCCCTACATATTTACCCGCTAATCCCTCTAACCTACACATCTCAGGACACTAAGGGACAATTTTAGCATGGCCAATCAACCTAACCCGCACATCTTTGGACTGTGGGAGGAAACCGGAGCACCCGGAGGAAACCCACGCAGACACGAGGAGAATGTGCAAACTCCACACAGATAGTGACCCAAGCCGGGAATCGAACCCAGGTCCCTGGAGCTGAGAAGCAGCAGTGTTAACCAATACTAATGAATCTTTTTTCTAAAAGTCTGTACGGACCCTGTCTCGAGCACTTTGTGCTCCTGATTGGCCTGGGAGTCTCCATGGGCTGGGTTTACGAAGGTAAATTGGGCGTTCCCTCCTGGCCGCCCCCGCCACCTACACAAAATGTGAGGGAGTGACGGATCAGGTAAGCAATCCAATGGATATCCAGCCAGTTCTTGATAATACGGGAAGCGAGCGGATCCCAACATTGGAAGCCTGTCCGCAGTCATGACAAAGATAATTAAGCAGTTAAGCTCATTAAAAATCTCAAAGACAACCATTTTTCACAGCCCCACTACAGGAGGAGCATGGGAAAAACTTTGAGAATGCAGATTTTTTAAAAATTCATTTGTGAGACACGGACGTCGCTGGCTGGCCAGCATTTGTTGCCCATTCCTCGTTGCCCTTGCTGGGAGAGTAGCTTAAATTCCACCATCTGCCATTGCCATCAAACCCGACCCCCAGAACATTCGCTGAATTTCAGGATTAATAGTCCAGCGACAACACCCTTCGGCCATTACCTCCCTCTTATGCTATGGGGGTGGGGGGATGACGGACAGCAAAGGGATAAATGTAAAGGCCTGTGAATGGGGCCTAGCGTGTCTGTAGCTATTGCTGAGGATGGCAGCATTTGGCTGCTGCTGTACTTGATTTGTTTAAGCCGTACAAGCTGACAGAACAATTAAACAAAGAGTGAGAGAGCACCGTGCCTTTAAACCAGCCGCCTGTAAACCGATTACCGGCGGTTTAATCCCCCCCACCCCCCCCCCTTCCCCTGGATGCCTTCGGTGGGTGATTTGTCATGGAAACCCCCTGCACCGTGCCAATTAGCTCGCATTCCTGCCAGCCGGACAATAATTGGCCGGTCGACACATGATTCTATGTAGCGTAATGGCGGGGTTGGAGTCGAGTGGGCCGCACACTTTCCCTTCTGCCTCTCCCACCCACTGTAAGGTCCAGCTCCCTGCTTCAGGCAAAGCGGCTTTACAAGTAATCACAAGTCCAAACCTGGGCTGGGAGCAGGACATCAATGTGATGGCTGGCTTTAACACCGGAACTACCGGTGTGGCCCACTTGGAAAATGCATGGGCGGAATAATACCCAGGATTTTCTAATCGCAGGACATCAGTGTGATCGACAGCTCAAGCTGGGGCCTTGGCTTTGCTGCGAATTGAATTATTTGACACATGGAGACAAAATAGGAAATTTCCAAAGTGTGAACTAGACATCTCATGGGAACATGGATGATCCCACATTATTTTGACAAAGAGAAGGAGAGTCCATAGAATCATAGAATGTCTGCAGTGGAGAAGGAGGCCATTCAGTCCGTCGAGTCTGCACCGACCACAATCTCACCCAGTCCCTTTTCCTGTAACGCCACATATTTGCCCTGCTAATCCCCCTGACACTAAGGGGCAATTTAGCATGGCCAATCCACCGAACCCACACATCTTTGGACTGTGGGAGGAAACCGGAGCACCCGGAGAAATCCCATGCAGAGAACGTGCAGCCTCCACACAGACAGTGACCCGAGGTTGGCACTGTGAGGCAGCAGTGTTAACCACCGTGCCACCGTGCCGCCCAGATCTTCCTGGAATCCCTGAGCAATAATTATCTTTCAGCCAATATCACGAAGCACAAATTATCTGATAATTTATCTCATTGCTGTTCTTGGGAGCTTGCCCCATTTACCCACATTACTTCAAAAGTACCTCATTGCCTGTTAAATGCTCTGGATCATGATAGGTGCTATATAAATGCAAGTTATTTCTTTAGCTTTGAAAATAAAAGTTTCAGATATACATTTTACATTTTAGAAATTTCAGAGCATCTTGATTGAAATAGAACGGCTGGGAGTGAATTACTGGCAAATGGGCCAGAACATGGCCGCTCGATCACCGTAGCCCATAGCAACAACGGGTGCACCACATTAATAATACTGTGGGCCATCCTACATTGTGAAAGAAATTTACAAAGACAAGGTTGATTGAGGAGAACCGTACTTCAGCAATGGTGCCTTAGCTGTGGGGCGGACATTGCAGACCAGGAGGAACATCTGTGCACCATGCACCGATGATTACTGAGAGCCACCCCACATCCCCCTTCCAGCAACCTGCTGGGACAGGGTTTCAGGGATACCTCACTGTCTCCATATGTAGTGACAGGACCTTCTCATGGCAGGGGCAGGAAGAGGCTTAAGTGTCTCAGGTGGGCCCTCGGTAGGCATCAGTTCTGTCTAGGATTTAGGGTTCAGATGGGATTTCTTTAGGGTTTGCCTGTTTCCCTTGGAATACTACTATAGACTGATGTTCATAAAATCCATTCTTGTTACGGTTCAGGTCAGAAACTCCAAAGTGTTTTATGGAGCCTGCCTGAATCATAAATTTGGCGAGGATAATTATGATAGGTTTCACTTCAGGTATGATTCAAAAGACCCACTAGGGAGCTTTAATCAAACAAAGTTTATTTAAGAATATAGTTGACATGTATAGAAAGAAAATTAGCTCTTATCAAATACAAACAACAACAAAACAACCATGATAATGCATAACCCTTAATGAATATAGGAGCTGTCCCAATCAAATCAATCCCATAAACAACACCCTTCAAACAGCTTTAATGCAACATAGACTAATGCTCACGTGATACTGGAATTGAGTCCTTCGGATGAAGTTTGCAGTTCTCTGAATTCACTCTGAACAGTTTGAAGTCAGAGCAGCTTCCCAAACGCCAGGGACTCTCGGCAAACCACCAACAGCTGATTCCCCGCTTCAGAAAGGCAAGACCTTGCTTTGAGATGACCAGTAGAATTTACAAGACCAGGGAGAGAGAGAGAGACACTTCTTTCCAGCTTGATGCCCCTTCTAAAACCAAACTAAACTAAAACCTGCAGCTCAAACTGAAAATGAGAGAGCGCCTGTCACCTGACCTGCCGACCAGGTTTTCTCTGAACAATGACGCGTCATAAACATGCCAGTAAAATTAAACAAACCCCCGTTCAAGCAGCCATATAAAGATTCTTCCAGAGAAACTGGTGCCACAATGAGAAAACAACTGAAGTCAAAAAGGCTTGCTTACAACTACAGAAAACATGATTTAGAAAAACATCTCTTAAAGATACACTTACCTCACATCATTTACACATCTATATACATCACACTGTTCCATACGAGGTTAAATTTCTCCTCCTAACCAGATCAGTTTCTTAGTCATGTGATATTATATCAGTATTAGGTGCTCCTGATGTTAACCCTTTGATGTTAACCCTGATGTTAACCCTTTAATCCTCATAATCTACACCCCTCATCTCCGGTATCAACCTGGTGAACCTTCTCTGCCCTCCCTCACAGACCGTCCCTTCCATTGAATGCTCTTTTCCCAATAGAAGAATCTCCACACTGTAGGAGGAGACCATTTGGCCCATCGAGCCTACACTGGCACCAATCCCATGCAGGCCCCATCCCCATAGCCTCACGCATTTACCCTTCTAGTACCCCTGACACTAAGGGGCAATTTAGCATGGCCAATCTACCTAACACCACACATCTTTGGAATGTGGGAGGAAACCAGAGCACCCGGAGGAAACCCACGCAGACACGGGGAGAACGTGCAGACACCACACAGACAGTCACCTGAAGCTGGAACTGAACCCGGGTCCCTGGCGCTGTGAGGTAGCAGTGCGAACCACTGTGCCACTGTGCTCCCTTGCACTAGCCTAAAAACTGTCAAATCTCTATTTTTCTTCCAGTTCGAATGAAAGGTCACCAATCTAAAATATTCCCTGTTTCTCTCTCCACAGATGCTGCCTGACCTGCTGAGCATTTCCAGCATTTTCTCTTATTATTTCAGATTTCCAATATGCTCCGTATTTTGCTTCAGCTGAGATGACAACTGGGAGTAAAACAGATAATTATGTTCATTCTGACCAAGGCAGAGAGGACGATTATCCGCATACAGTTGAGGGTATGAATAAATCATTTGGAATTTTTCTTGATTATCAGTGATAATGTGACACGTCCTAGCAAAACGGAATTAACCTCCGTCATTTCCAGAGATTACACGGGGAACTCGAGAGGCCATTCAACCCTTTGGGCCTGTTTCACCATTCCATTAGGTCATGGCTGGTTGGTATCTCAGGAGTGCAGAGGAGGTTTACCGGAATGATTCCTGGGATGAGAAGCTTCATTAATGAGGATTAACTGGAGAGGTTCGTCCTCGGAGAGAAGAAGACTCAGAGATTTGATGGAGACGTTCAAAATTGTGAAGGGGCTGAACAGAGTAATTGGGGAGAAACTGTTCCCACTGGTAAAGAGATTGAGAATGAGAGGGCACAGATATAAAGTGATTTGCAACAGAAACAAATTTGATTTGGTTTATTATTGTCACATGTATTAGTAGACAGTGAAAAGTATTGTTTCTTGCGCGCTATACAGACAAAGCATACCGTTCATAGAGAAGGAAAGGAGAGGGTGCAGAATGTAGTGTTACAGTAGTTAGTGCGAAGTAGGTCCATTCAAAAGTCTGACAGCAGCAGGGAAGAAGCTGTTCTTAAGTCGGTTGGTACGTGACCTCAGCCTTCTGTATCTTTTTCCCAACGGAAGGTGGAAGAGAAAATGTCCGGGATGCGTGGAGTCCTTAATTATGCTGGCTGCTTTGCCGAGGCAGCGGGAAGTGTAGACAGTCAATGGATGGGAGGCTGGTTTGCGTGATGGACTGGGCTACGTTCATGACTGAAAAACAACTTATTCACATGAGCAGTTTGGAATGTACTGCCTGGAAGTGTGGTGGAGGCAGGTTCAATCGAGGCATTTGAGAGGGCATTGGATGATTATTTGAATGGAAGCAATATGCAAGGGTTACAGGGAAAAGGCAAGGGAATGGCACTAAGCCACGTTGCTCAGTTGGAGAGTCGGTGCAGACAAGATGGGTCAAATGGCCTCCTGCTGCACCATAAGAGGTCATGGGTTCAACTCTCGAACTAATGGGCGGCACAGTAGCACAGTGGTTAGCACTGCTGCTTCACAGCTCCAGGGACCTGGGTTCGATTCCCGGCTCGGGTCACTGTCTGTGTGGAGTTTGCACATTCTCCTCGTGTCTGCGTGGGTTTCCTCCGGGTGCTCCGGTTTCCTCCCACAGTCCAAGGATGTGCAGGTTAGGTTGATTGGCCATGCTAAAATTGCCCCTTAGTATCCTGAGATGTGTAGGTTAGAGGGATTAGTGGGTAAAGATGTAGGGATATGGGGGTAGGGCCTGGGTGGGATTGTGGTCGGTGTAGATTCGATGGGCCAGATGGCCTCTTTCTGCACTGTAGGGTTTCTATGATCTAATCAAACTCCTTGCACAAATATGGCCTTCAGAGGAGATTTGTTTACTCAAGAACAATCTGCAGTTTAGTATGTTAAAGCTATGAGTAAGCCAAAGTTATTTAAAGATTGTTTTGCTCCTTGAAGATGTTGTGGGCATGACTGCACTGATCCAGAGGAAATGAATCACGGAATCCAAATCACCCTCCACAATTACGTTCCATCCAGTTTTACAAGATGATAAAATCTGGGAATTATCAGAAGGTGGAATTGTTTCTTTAAGAATGATTCCACAATGAAACTTGTCTATGAGAGCAGTGTCTATTTATTGCCTGTAACGCACAGTGGCTCCTCTTTACAGATGAAGGGGGTCACTTTTGTTATGATTAACTCATTGACCAAGTAAAGGAGGGATCAATTTTCCTTAACATAGGTTTACAAAACGCAGAGAACACAGGCTCAGACTCCCCCCCCCCCCCCCCCCCCGCCCCCCCCGACGGAAACCGGTTCTTATATAGACATAAGAATAACGCTCTAACCTTTCCTCAGTTAAGGATAGCTGCTTCCACCTACAACTCGAGAACACACTTCATTGTGACAGGTTTGCAGTGTTAATCATTTAGAACGGAGGGTGTGGTTAGTGTGGGGTGGGGGCAAACTGAAACCTCTTCAACGTGAGGCTCAGGAGGTGTGAACTCCCGGACCTCATCAGTGCCCTGCTCAAAGCTGGCGGACAGCTCCAGTGGGATTGCTATTGGCTGAAGCAAGCTCCTGGCACTAAGGACAGGTGATTGGGAAAAGTGGATTAGATGGACTGAGAGACCTGCACCAAAGAGCACAAGAGAAAAGAATCATAGAATACAATCTCTACAGTGCAGAAGGAGGCCATTCAGCCCATCAAGTCTGCACTGACCACAATCCCGCCCAGGCCCCGTACCCTTATTCCCACATATTTATCCAGCTAACCCCCTAACACTAGGGTCAATTTACCATGGCCAAATCAACCTAACATGCACATCTTTGGAGGAAACCGGAGCACCCGGAGGAAACCCACGCAGACACATGGGGAAGGTGCAAACTCCACACAGACACGACCCGAGGCCGGAATTGAAACCGGGTCCCTGGCGCTGTGAGGCAGCAGTGCTAACCACTGTGCCACTGGAATCAAATGGGAGAAAGCTGAAAAGAATGGGTCAGACACCAACCCACACCCTTCGCGAGGCTGTTGTGACAGCTTATGTGTTCTACAAAGGGTGGGGGGATGGGGGGGAGGGGTTGGAGGCGGGTGGGGGGTGTCCGAATGCAGATTGGGTAACCACTTGGCAGAACAATCCCACTCAATGTGCAAACATCACCCTGGGCTTCCAATTGGCCGGGAATTTTTATTCTCCATCTCGCAGTCATACTGACCTCATGGTCGTTGGCATCCAATAGGGTTCCAATAAGTCCAATTCAAGCTGAGAGAACAGCACCTCCTCTTTTGAGTAGGCACCT
Organism: Mustelus asterias; assembly: GCF_964213995.1. Classification (NCBI taxonomy): domain Eukaryota; kingdom Metazoa; phylum Chordata; class Chondrichthyes; order Carcharhiniformes; family Triakidae; genus Mustelus; species Mustelus asterias. The sequence continues at coordinate 88,506,990 of NC_135813.1, read as the reverse complement.
TGCAACCTCCTGGACCCAACATAGGGCAGGATCTTCTGGTCCTGCCACTTTTCAATGGGTTTTCCCATTGTTGGCATGCCCTGCTGCCAGGGAACCTGTGGCAGGAGATTGCCATTGGTGAGATTGGAAGGTCCCATTGGAGGGAATGTCCAGAAAATTTTGGCCATTGAGTTTAGTAATTTCACACCACAATCTCTGCCCGCATTTCATTTCCTTTTCTTTATTTTCTTCAGTTTTAACTTTTCTCTTGTTTTTTACTTTGGGACAGCAGCAGTTCATTATTCTGCCATTAGAAAGTGTGGAGACCTTCAAATTTTTAGGTGTCCAGATCACCAACAACCTGTCCTGGTCCCCTCATGTTGACACTATAGTTAAGAAAGCCCACCAATGCCTCCACTTTCTCAGAAGACTGAGGAAATTTGGCATGTCAGCTATGACTCTCATCGACTTTTACAGATGCGCCATAGAAAGCATTCTTTCTGGTTGTACCACAGCTTGGTATGGCTCCTGCTCTGCTCAAGACCGCAAGAAACTAAAAAAGGTTGTGAATGTAGCCCAATCCATCACGCAAACCCAGCCTCCCATCCATTGACTCTGAATACACTTCCCGCTGCCTCGGGGAAAAGCAGCCAGCATAATTAAGGAGCCCACGCACCCCGGACATTTTTTCTTCCACTTTCTTCCGTTGGGAAACAGATACAAAAGTCTGAGGACACATACCAACCGACTCAAGAACAGCTTCTTCCCTGCTGCCGTCAGACTTTTGAATGGACTTACCTTGCATTAAGTTGATCTTTCTCTACACCCTAGCTATGACTGTAACACTACATTCTGCACTCTCTCCTTTCCTTCTCTATGAACGGTATGTTTTGTCTGTATAGCGCGCAAGACACAATACTTTTCACTGTATACTAATACATGTGACAATAATAAATCAAATCAAATTATACCAAAACATGTACACTTCCACGAGACACAGCTACTTTTTCTTTACTTGTCCCATCACCTTTGGCCCTGCATGACTGACTCTTTGGTCACTTAATCGCTCCTGTCTTCCATTTTATCACAGGCCTTCCCCTTTGTTCTTCAGTCCACCTCTTTCATTTCACCTGCTTAAAACCTGTCACTTCTCCAACTTTTCCCAGTCCTAATAAAATGTCATTGAGGTGGTTTCCTGGGTGTGTTTTTTATTCATTTGTTGGACATGGGCGTCGCTGACTGGCCAGCATTTATCCTGGAGTGACAATTCTGTCTCTTGTAGCAGGTCGCTGGCTAAAAGCTGGAGGCCTGCAGTGGCTCTATCTCTACCTCGACGGCTGCTGGAAGTTACAAGGCTGAGAAACCAGACTTTCAATTCTACAACCAATGGACTAAGTTTGAACATCACGTGAGCATTCGTATTTTCTGTGCTAAATCTGTGGCAGGGGTATGTTTTAAGGAGGTTTGTTTGGTGGGAACATTTCACAGAGTTAAGGTTTATACAATATCATGATTGTTTTTTTTTCTTGTTTGCAATTGGTAAAAGTTATTGCTATATGCTAACTGTATTCTGAAATAAACTTTGTTTGATAAAAGCTCTCGAGTGGGTCATCTGAATCATACCTGAAGTGGAATATCTCACGCTTCCCCTAGCCAAATTCAATTTGCAAAACTCATGATCCAGGCGGACTTCATAAAACACTTTGGTGTTTCTGACCTGAATTATAACACACTACGCCAACATCTCCCTGAATTATAACCCTTGGATGTAAAGGAAGAGAAGGAAGCTTGCTTGCTCCAATGCAAGGGACTGGTAAATGGGACTCAGTGAGAGATCAGGTGTTTCTTGTGTGTCGGTGCCGAAGGGCCTCTTCTGCACTCTATGATTTGATAATTCTATGACTCTACTTTTTCATTCAGGCCTTAATACCCTGTCCGGAGAGAGCTGTAAGTGTAGGGTTAATAGTAATCATGTTCCCAGTGACAACTTTGTATTGGATGTCATGTGACCAATGGGAACAAGATGTAAGGGTCAGCTGACCCAGTAAACCATGGAACCAATTACAGAGGGATGTAATAGTCAGCTGGCCAGCTGATTCACTATAAATAAGGAACTATGTAGAATTGTGGAGAGCTTGGAGTGGCCCAGGGTGAGGCCTCAAGTTTGGAGTAATGATGGTTCTTTATTCAACACTTCCTTTGATTTATAATTTGGAGTAAGTTTTGTTATATTTTCATTAGCTGCATTTCCTTCTGAAGAAACACCCATACATGCATTAATACAGAATGGGTGGGTCCGGCGGAGTTGTAGAATGGATGGAAAACTACTACAGCTTCTGACAGCAGAAAGCCAAGATGGAGGCTTTTGTGTGGGCCTGACGTAACACAAAAGGATCCATTGCTGGCTTTTGTTTTGTTGTTGTTATTGTGAAGACACCACGTTGTGTCCCTAATTATTGAGCCCATTTCCTTTGACAACAACAGGTTATCCATCTCAAACACTGGTAAACTTCGACAAATGTAGCTGATTGTCAGAAAGAAAACCCGTTCCTGTGACGAGGGTGAGAAATGAAACGCAGCAAAAGGTTTCAGGCTCTCCTATTCTTTGCTTTTGGAGAAAGAATGTAGCCCAAAGGCCTTGGGTGTCATTCCTCCCCTTCTCTGAGTGAAGTACACAAACTCCGAGGGTGGCAATGTTAAATGCCTCTTGGCTAATTCAGACACAACGCTTTCTAACGCAGACTATACAAGGTCTGAGTGCTAAAAGAATGTGGCGAAAGGGCTGCTATGAATGCTACACATGTTTGTTCCCTATCACTTCACACACGGTACTGATAGGATGGCCTATGGCAGCAGTAAGCCACAGCAGCTTGCATTGATATAGCGCCTTTAATTTAGTCAAACCATCTCAAGGTGCTTCACAGGAGCATTTGTAAAGGCAAGGGTAGATAAATCAAGGCAAGGATAGATAGATTTTTGAACAGTAAAATAATTAAGGGCTATGGTGAGCGGGCGGGTAAGTGGAGCTGAGTCCACAAAAAGATCAGCCGTGATCTTATTGAATGGCGGAGCAGGCTCGAGGGGCCAGATGGCCTACTCCTGCTCCTAGCTCTTATGTTCTTATTAAACAAGATTTGAGCACATAAGGAGACAGGCGAGCAAGACCTGGACCAAAGAGGTAGCATCTTAAAGAAAGAGAAAGGAAGTTGGAGAGGCTTGAGGAGAGAATTACAGAGCTCTGGACAACTGAAGGCAAGGCTGCCAATGGTTAAGAGGAGGGTATTGTGGATGTGCAAGAAGTCAGAACTCTCGGAGCACGGTAGATTGCACAAGGTTGTGGAGGGAACTGAAAACCCACAATGAGAATTTTAAAATCAGGATGTGGCCAGACCCAGAGCCAATGTTGGTCAGTAATACAGGAAGAAATAGCATCATTGAATCCCTACAGTGCAGAAGGAGACCACTTGGCCCATCGAGTCTGCACCGACTCTCTGACAGAGCATCTTACCCAGGCACTCCCCATCACCTGCACAAGGGGGAGACTTGGCTGAGTGTATAAGATAAGATAGGGCGGCACGGTAGCACAGTGGTTAGCACTGCTGCTTCACAGCTCCAGGGTCCTGGGTTCGATTCCCGGCTCGGGTCACTGTCTGTGTGGAGTTTGCACATTCTCCTCGTGTCTGCGTGGGTTTCCTCCGGGTGCTCCGGTTTCCTCCCACAGTCCAAAGATGTGCGGGTTAGGTTGATTGGCCATGCTAAAAATTGCCCTTAGTGTCCTGGGATGTATAGGTTAGAGGGATTAGTGGGTAAATATGTAGGGATATGGGGGTAGGGCCTGGGTGAGATTGTGGTCAGTGCAGACTCGATGGGCCGAATGGCCTCTTTCTGTACTGTAGGGTTTCTATGATTTCTATGATAACGAGGGGTATGGTCAGGATAGATAGGAAGCAGCTGTTCCCCTTAGTTGAAGGGTCAATAACAAGGGGACATAATTTTAAGATGAGGGGCAGGAGGTTTAGAGGGAATTTGAGGAAAATGTTTTCACCCAGAGGGCGGTGGCAGCCTGGAATGCGCTGCCCTGGAGGGTAGTAGAGGCGGGAAACCTCACAACCTTTAAAAAGTACCCTGTAACGCCACACATTTACTATGACTAATCAGTGAAGCAGCACAGTGGTACAGAGGTCAGCACTGCTGCCTCACGGCACCAGGGACCCGGGTTCAATTCCGTCCTCGAATCACTGTCTGTGTGGAGTTTGCACATTCTCCCCGTGTCTATGTGGGTTTCCTCCGGGTGCTCCAGTTTCCTCCCACACTCCAAAATTTGTGTGTTTTAGGTTGATTGGCCATGCTAAATTGACCCTAGTGTCAGGGGATTAGCAGGGTAAATGTGTGGGGTTACGGGAATAGGGCCAAAGTGGGATTGTGGTCGGTGCAGACTCAATGGGCTGAATGGTGTCCTTCTGCACCGTAGGGATTCTATGAATCCATCTCAGCTACACATCTTAAAGTTTATTTATTAGTCTCACGTAGGCTGACATTAACACTGCAATGAAGATACCGTGAAAATGGCCTAGTCGCCACACTCTGGTGCCTGTTCGGGTACACTGAAGGAAAATTTAGCATGGCCAATGCACCTAATCAGCACGTCTTTCAGTCTGTGGGAGGAAACCAGAGCACCCGGAGGAAACAAGCGCAGACACTGGGAGAACATGCAAACTCCATGTAGACAAGCTGGGAATTGAACCTGGGTCCCTGGCGCTGTGAGGCAGCAGTGCTAACCACTGCTAACCACTGTGCCACTCTGGGATTTCCCCCAAAAACCTTAAAACCTACCTCTTTGACTAAAGGTTTATGATGTGGAGATGCTGGCATTGGACTGGGGTGGGCCAGTAAGAAGTCTCACACCACCAGGTTAAAGTCCAACAGGTTTATTTGGTATCACAAGCTTTCGGAGCACTGCTCCTTCATCAGGTGAGTGGACGTAGGTTTCACAAACACGGCATATAGAGGCAAAGACACAATTGCAAGGTAATAGTGCTCAGCTGCCTTTGTTATATAGATGTCTGATCATTTTACGAGTCTGGATAAGCAATTCCAACCATTATCTTGCAATTGTGTCTTCGCCGTGTTTGTGAAACCTACCTCTCCACTCACCTGATGAAGGAGCAGCGCTCCGAAAGCTCGTGATTCCAAATAAACCTGTTGGACTTTAACCTAGTGTTGTGAGACTACTTAATAAAATTTTAGTCACCTATCCAAAATATCTCTTCACACGTGGCCTGGTGTCATACGTTGCTTGCCAATGCTCCTGTCACATTCCTTGGGAAAGTTCTATGTTAAAGGTGCTATATCATTGCACATTCTTGTTCCTGACTGTTGTGTTCTTGGCCTGTGTTACCTTTCCCTGTCTCAGATTTACAGTGTTCTCCCTCACGAGCGAACTCTCAGTGTTGCAGCTACGAGGCCATTAGCTAAGCCTTGTGGGTTGTAAGGGCTTTGTAGAGGGACCTTGTTCAGTCCCTCTGCGGACGGCATCCGCTATTGTTCCCTGTAACTTTGAGCACCCAGCAACAAAGGCTGAAGTATTTAAGGAGCAATATCGCTGGCTGATCCTCACCTTATCCGTCAGCTTGACAAGTACATTAGCTTTTTCCAAGCGCTCTAATTACCTGTGAGAGTCAGGTCCTACACAAAGCTGCCAGTTTGCCAAGAGCACCTTTTGGTTCAAAGAGAATTTCTTTGAAATAAAAACACTGCCCATATTTGTTTAAAATGTTCTGGCTTGTTTGGGGTTTCTTAAAACCAGACAACCGCACAAAAGTAAATTGCAGCCTTTCTGTAAAGAGTCATACGGTACAGAAGAGGCCTTTCGGCCCCTCGCACCTGCACTGACAAAACTACACTAATTCTGCACTAATCCCACTTTCCAGCACTTGGCCCATAGCCTCGGATGTTAAGACATTTCAAATACGCATCCACGACGGGGAGGTGATGGCCTAGTGGTATTATAGCCGGATTATTAATCAGCTAATGTTCTGGGGACCCGGGTTCGAATCCCGCCACACCAGGTGGTGGAATTTGAGTTCAAAAAATTACTGGGATTAAAAATCTACTGATGACCATGAAACCATTGTTGATTGTCGGAAAAACCCATCTGGCTCCACTAATGTCCTTTAGGGAAGGAAATCTGCCATCATTACCAGGTCTGGTCTACAGGTGACTCCAGAGCCACAGCAATGTGGTTGACTCTCAACTGCCCTCGGGCAAATAGGGATGGGCAATAAACACTGGCCAGCCAGTTATGCCCATGTCCCGTGGATGAATAAAAAACAAAAGTGCTTTTTAAAGGTTGTGAGGTTTCCCGCCTCTACTACCCTCCAAGGCAATGCATTCCAAACCCCCACCACCCTCGGGGTGAAAATATTTTCCTCAAATCCCCTCTAAATCTTCTGCCCCTCACCTTAAAATTATGTCCCCTTGTTATTGACCCTTCAACTAATGGGAACAGCTGCTTCCCATCCACCTTGACCATACCCCTCATGATTTTATACACCTCAGCCGCCTCTATTGTATAGGTATCTGATCACTTTATGAGTCTAGATAAACAATCTTTGTTTAATTTAATTCAATCACGTACCAACCGGCTCAAGAACAGCTTCTTCCCTGCTGCCTTCAGACTTCTGAATGGGCCTACCATGTATTAAGCTGATCTTTCTCTACACCCTAGCTTTGACTGTAACTCTACATTCTGCACCCTCTCCTTTCTTTCTCCCCTCTGTACTCTATGTATGGCATATTTTGTCTGTATAACGTGCAAAAAGCAATACTTTTCACCATACCACAATACATTGGTCAGCACGGTGGCACAGTGGTTAGCACTGCTGCCTCACAGCTTCAGAGACCTGGGTTCGATTCCAGGCTTGGGCCACTGTCTGTGTGGAGTTTGCTCGTTCTCCCCATGTCTGCGTGGGTTTCCTCCGGGTGCTCTGGTTTCCTCCCACAATCCAAAGATGTGCTGGTTGGGTTGATTGGCCTTGCTAAATTGACCCTTAGTGTCAGGGGGGCTAACAGGGTAAATATGAGGAATCACGGGAATAGGGCCTGGGTGGGATTGATGTCGGTGCAGACTCGATGGGCCGAATGGCCTCCTTCGGCACTGTAGGGATTCTATGATTCTATGTGACAATAATAAATCAAATTGATTTAACTGTGATTCAATATCCTGTAAAACTCGTTCCCTTGAAATGAATAAACAGGTTATCCGAGCTGACACCTGCATTGAGAATCGTGAACAAGGTTCCTCTGAAGCGTGAACTGGTAAAGGTGGAATGTGCATTTCTGTAGCACCTTAAACAGGAGAATGATCAGGCAAAGGCCGCGATTCTCTGGGAAAAGAAGTGCTGCCGCCAGTGGGAAAATCGGAGTGTCTCCAACTGTCACGGGCAGTGCTTCCCAGATGGGATTCCCCCGCCTTTAGAACGTAAAACTCTGCACAACAGGGGGCACACCAGCCCGTCCACCTTCACTGAAATCGGGGCACCCCAATCTCCACATTGAGAGAGACGCCCCCCCCCCCCTCCACACCCCCCACTTTCCCCCCACCACCATGGAAATGGTGACCCCCCCCCCCCCGCCGTTGACAAGCGGAGCTCCATCACCCCTCCTGAAAGAGGGGCATTCTTCCCCCACCACTAAAATACGGGTCACCCACCCCACACCACACAACCATGAGAGTGACCCGTCTGCCTTCCACTCCCCAAGGGCCCCCTCAGCCCCCCCTCAGTCCCCCTTAACCCTCCTCAGGTGCCTCCCTCAGCACCCTTCAGCTACCCTTAGTTCCCCCGCTCCCCCCCCCCCCCCAGTCTCCGTCCTCAGGTGCTCCTCTCAGGCCCACCCTTCAGGCCAACCCCTTTGGCAGTGCCAATGGTGCACTGCCCCCTGACACCCTGGCAGTGACACCCTGGCAGTGACACCTGGCACTGACACCCTGACACTGACACCCTGGCACTGACACCTGGCAGTGACACCCTGGCACTGACACCTGGCAGTGACACCTGGCACTGACACCCTGACACTGACACCCTGGCACTGACACCTGGCACTGACACCTGGCACTGACACACTGGCACTGACACCTGGCACTGACACACTGGCACTGACACCCTGGCACTGACACCCTGGCAGTGACACCCTGGCAGTGACACCCTGGCACTGACACCTGGCACTGACACCTGGCACTGACACACTGGCACTGACACCCTGGCACTGACACCCTGGCAGTGACACCCTGGCAGTGACACCCTGGCACTGACACCTGGCACTGACACCCTGGCACTGACACCTGGCACTGACACACTGGCACTGATACTTGGCAGTGACACCCTGGCAGTGACACCCTGGCACTGACACCTGGCACTGACACACTGGCACTGATACTTGGCAGTGACACCCTGGCAGTGACACCTGGCAGTGACACCCTGGCCTGCTGCCTGGGACCCCAAGGGGAGTCATGGAGGTAAGTGCAGTGTCTATGTGCCCTCTTCCACTTCCAGGGTACAAAGGGAGGATTCCCCAAGCGTCCTGGGGATTGGGTGGGCTGCGACTGGGGCAAGAGGTTGACTTCAGCACTCTGCCCAGGGTGGGGATCTCGTGGCTGGACTGCCTCTTCTAGCTCTGGGAAACCTGAAAGTCATCCCTGGCATGGTGATTTCAGGCATCTCTCTGTCAAAATCTTAATTCCTGTGAACTTTGAAGTGGCCTGGTCACTTTAATCTCCATGCCCCCTGGACACCCACAGGCTTCCTAATCCCAGCAGCAATCCAATCAACAGAAGGGATTCCCCTTTCTCTCTCTCGGAAGCTGCAGGTGTGAGAAGATCCCTTTCAAGTCCTCTGACTGACAAGGAGTCAGTCACTTTCATTAGGGGGGATTCCCTTCTCCACAGCTACTCACTCAGCCCCATTCATTTAACACAGCAGGTCTCTGAGCCTTCATGGAAAGCTCAAAACCTTTCAAATCCCTTCAAACCCTTTGAAAAACCTTCCTCCTATTCAAGTCCTTTTAACTCTCCTTTGATTGACAGCTTAATTGTTTTCAGACAGCATGCAGTCAAATCAAGAGTAGACAAATGAGATGCTAACTGGCCGGGCTGGATTTGGCCTGCTGGACAATTTTTCCCATTGTCAGGTCGTGTTGTGGCTCTACTGGAACCACTTGGCTAAGAACGCAGCAAGTCCAGGAGCACAAGTCTTCAGTACTATTCACACAGTGAGTTGTTTGGGTGGGGAATGAACTGGCTGGAAGTGTGTTGGAGGCAGGTTCAATTGAGGCTGAATGCCTTAATTAAACCTTAATTAAGAGGGAATCAGATGATTCATTGAATAGAAACAATGTGCCGGGGTACAGGGAAAAGGCAGGAGATTGGCGCTACGTGAGCTAGCACAGACGCGATGGGCTGCATGGCCTTCTTCTGCTCCGTAATAATTCTGTAATTCGGTACTATTGCCGAACTGTTGTCAGATCCCATTGTCTTTGCAGTATCCAGAATCTGCAATGGCTCAAGCAAGTTACCTCCTTTCTCTTGGTAAGTTCCTAATGAGCCAACTGTGGTCCGGATCTGTGCATCTGAGAGGCACGAGAGCACAAATGTCAGTTGGTGCTGTGACAATGACTAATACTAGCTCAGTAACTCCACAACTTTAGCCCAAAGAAATCTCAGAATGGAGGTTTGGATTGAAAGCTTCTAGAACAATGAGAACTTGAAGGCACAGCCTCAGAGTGAAGGGACGTTCCTTTGAAACTGAGATGAGGAGGAACCTCTTCAGCCAGAGAGTGGTGAATCTGTGGAACTCATTGCCACAGAAGGCTGTGGAGGCCAGGTTATTGAGTGTCTTTAAGACAGAGATAGTTAGGTTCTTGATCAATAATGGGATCAAGGGTTATGGGGAGAAGGCAGGAGGATGGGAATGAGAATCATATCAGCCATGATTGAATGGCGGAGCTGAACTCAATGGGCCGAATGGCCTAATTCTGCTCCAATATCTAATGGTCTTACTGTCCTATATGTTTGGAATCAATGCTTGATTAATGAACTGGTAAAGTGGATCACATGATTGAACCTGTCTAATTTTTATTGGAAGCAGTGAAGGTGAAACATCCATTTTGCAGACACAGTGTTTGGTTGATAAAGAGACCTTCCAAAAAGCTAACTGCACTGATGTTTATTATTAAGAATTATTCAACATTTCTGAGCTGAAAGTGTTGTTAGTGTATTCTAGCTAAGTGTCACTATTCAAATTCAAATTCTGATTGGCTGAAAAAAAGGGTTTGAATTTAGAAACATAGAAACTAGAAGCAGGAGTAGGCCATTCGGCCCTTCGAGCCTGCTCCATTATTCATCTTCATCATGGCTGATCATCAAATTCAATATCCTGATCCCCCACCTTTCCCCCATGTCCCTTGATCCTTTTAGCCCCAAGAGCTATATCAAATTTCTTTTTGAAATCACACATTTTGGCCTCAACTACTTTCTGTGGGAGTGAATTCCACACATTCACCACTCTCTGGGTGAAGAAATTTCTCCTCACCTCGGTTTATTCCTTATCCTCAAACTACGATCCCTAGTTCTGGACTGCCATCGGGAACATTCTGAATGTATCCTGCCTAACCCTGTTAGAATTTCAGGGAAACAACTGCTGAAGGAACATTGAGACAGGTGGAGGCCATTCAGCCCACAGTTCCTGCTCTGCCACTCAATTTGTTCCCTGGCTGACCCTATATGTCAGCTCCACCTACCCTTATCGGAATAGTTTTCTGCGATCATGCATGAGGGCACCCAGATCCCTCTGCACCAACGCACTCAGAAATTTCTCTCCATTTGGAAAATAAGTTGCCTTTCTGCTTTTGTGACCAAAATGGTCAGAAATGGTCTCCCACATTTATCCAGGTTGAACCCCAAATGCCAAATTTTGTCCCATTCACCTAACCGATCCATTTCCATTGTAGATTTCTTATGTCCTCATTACAACTTACTATCCCACCTTTTTTAGTGTCATCTGCAAGTTCGGAGATAGAACCTTCTATTCCTGAGTCATTAGTATAGATTGTAAATGGTTGGAACTGAAATCGATTCACATCCATTTTGTCATTTTTAATTATTACCCAGCATCAACGTTTTTTTGAGGGAGGGAGTTCCAGATTTCCACTACTCTTTGTGTGAAATAATTACTCCCAGCCTTCAGCCCTGAGTGGCCGTGCTCTCGGGTGAAGGTCCTGTTCCTTGTAAGAGACTGTACCACCAAAGAATATCATTCCTACCGATCCACCCTATCAAAGCCACCATATTTCTGCTCTCAGTTATCACACGGCAGTTGTTTGTGATGATCATAGAAGCATAGAATCTGCAGTGCACAAGGAAGCCATTCGGCCCATCGAGTCTGCACCAACACAATCCCACCCAGGTCCCATTCCCGTAACCCCACACATTTACAGTCCTAATCCCCCTGAAACAAAGGGGCAATTTAGCATGGCCAATCAACCTAACCCATGTATCTTGGGACTGTGTGAGGAAGCCGGGAGCACCCGAAAGAAACCCATGCAGACACGGGGAGAACGTGCAAACTCCACACAGACAGTGACCCAAGGCCGGAATTGAACGTGGGTCCTTGGTGCTGTGAGGCTGTGCTACCACTGTGCTACCGTGCCGCCCAAATATAGAATGATAATTAATATATAATGATATATAATATGTAATGATATATAATATGTAATGATATATAATGTATCTTAGTTTATGACATTGTAAGGATCCGGGAACAAAACCCCAGGGTATATTGTGAAGACAGACAAGATCCCAACAATTTTTCTATTTTGGCATTATTGTGAGAATAGGATTCTTCCTTCCAGGAATGAATCCACTGACAAATTAGGGGTATTTTGCAGTAAAACAAATGTTATTAATAACACAGTTTAACAATTGCCCCTGAAAGGGACACACACAGCTCTCACAGAACTACATTGCCGTTCCTTCACTGTCACTGGGTCGAACTGCACCATGGGTATACTTACTTTTATTTAAGTTTAAAGATTATTCATTATTGTCACAAGTAGACTTACATTGACACTGTAATGAAGATATGTGAAAATCCCCTAGTCGCCAGACTCCGGCGCCTCTTCGGGTACACTGGGGGAGAATTTAGCATGGCCAATGCACCCTAACCAGCACGTCTTTCAGACTGTGGGAGGAAACTGGAGCACCCGGAGGAAACCCACACAGACATGGGGAGAATGTGCAGACTCCACACAGACAGCGACCCAAACTGGGAATCGAACCCGGGTCCCTGGCGCTGTGAGGCAGCAGTGCTAACCACTGTGCCACCGAGCCACCTCCCTCCCTCTCTCTCCCTCCCTGTCCCTCTCCCTCCCTCTCCCTCTCCCTCTCCCTCTCCCTCCCTCTCCCTCCCCCTCCCCTCCCCCTCCCCCTCCCCCTCCCCTCCCCCTCCCCCTCCCTCTCCCCCTCCCTCTCCCCCTCCCCCTCCCCCTCCCCCTCCCCCTCCCCCTCCCTCTCCCCCTCCCCCTCCCCCTCCCCTCCCCCTCCCCTCCCCCTCCCCTCCCCCTCCCCTCCCCCTCCCCTCCCCCTCCCTCTCCCTCTCCCTCTCCCTCCCTCCCCCTCCCTCTCCCTCTCCCTCTCTCTCCCTCTCCCTCCCTCCCCCTCCCTCTCCCTCTCCCTCCCTCCCTCCCCCTCCCTCTGTCTCCCTCTCCCTCCCTCTCCCTCCCTCTCCCTCTTACCATGGGTCTCTGATTTACTAGTCCAGTGACAATGCCACTATGCCAGCGCTTCTCCTGATAGCCACGTGGTAAAAAAGCGAATGTCCCTCTTCAGTCATGAATGCTGACAGCCACCAGGCAGCGCACGATGGTTCTGCTCTGAGAGACCCATTGGGCCACACAGGGTGAGTTTGGAGACAGAATTATCCGTCTGTTTCTATTATAAATGATACATCTTTATTTTGGTAAGACATTTGTTAAGACGGTACAGTAATCTAATCTTAGACCTTTGCTCTTTTAGGTTATGATGGTACCTTGATTGACTATTGCTTTGTAAATGTTGTGGAAGTATCCATTGTCCTCTGCACACTGTGACCATGAATGTGGGTTTTGAGAGGCAGTGTTCTGATTTTGTACTCTTTCTGCTGCAGATTTAACCATTTACACAAATCAATTCGACAAGAATGCGGAGGAGGGAGGTGTTAATGGCCTTAATTAAAAGGCTACCTGGACGTATGCAATAGTGATCTGGAAAATGATGTGAGTGCAGAGGTGGAGGTTGAGTTTGGTACAGGAAGAGTTTTCTAATTCAGAGCCGGCAGTGATGATGGCAGGGTTTCTCCCACCTCGCCCGCGGTTGGGGGGTTCTCCAGTCCCGCTGCAGTGAATGGAGATTTTGCTGAGCGCCAAATTCTCCGTTCTCGCTGGCACAGTGCTGGGGTGAACAGGATCTCCAGGTCTTACGACTCTCTGCCAAAAAGAATCAAGGGGACGTGTTTCATGCTGTCATACGGTGGGGGTGGGTGGGGGGCACGGGTGGGGGCCTCCACATGCTGGCAAAACATGGCTGCCCAGAGATCGGAGTGCCATCTTTAAAAGGCACCCTGATCCCCAGCCCACCATGGAGATCTCAGGAGCATCCCTCTCCACCCCCGATCATCAGCCCTTCTCCCCCACCCCCCCCACCCCCAACCCGATCATCGGCCCCTCCCTGCCTGCCTCAGTCTAAAGCTGGCACCCACCTCCCCACCCCCCCCACCGATGGGTGCCATTGCCAGCACCTACAGCTTCTCCACCCACTCCCAGCCCACCACTGCATCTAAATGAATTCACCCCTCCCCCCATGAGGCTTCCACTGGGACCTGCCCCTTGGCACAAGTTGGCACTGCCAGATTGGCATGGGCATGGTGCCAATCTGGCAGTGCCAACCTGTGCCAAGGGACACTGCCTGCTATACTTACCTTTGCCTTCCCGGGGAGACCCCCATGGCAGGTCCACTAGGCGGCATGGCCTCGAAATAAGGGGGAGCAGATTTAGGACTGAGTTGAGGAGGAACTTCTTCACACAAAGGGTTGTGAATCTGTGGAATTCCCTGCCCAGTGAAGCAGTTGAGGCTACCTCATTGAATGTTTTTAAGGCAGAGATAGATAGATTTTTAAACAATAAAGGAATTAAGGGTTATGGTGAGCGGGCGGGTAAGTGGAGCTGAGTCCACGAAAGATCAGCCATGATCTTACTGAATGGCGGAGCAGGTTCGAGGGGCCAGATGGCCGACTCCTGCTCCTAGTTCTTATGTTACCTCTGTGTGAGCCTGTTGTAAACCGCACTGACATGATGTCACGTCGGCATGGTGTCAATAGACGGGGGGGGGGGCGGCAGGGGGTGTCAATATCTGGCGAGGGGGCGGGTTAATGATATTAAAATTAATTGAAATACATACAAAGCAGTTTCACGCTGTTGTGGGCGTGAACCTGATGACGTCATCGGCGAGGGCCGGGGAAGGTATGAAATCGTGATCTCACCAATGAGGTCTGTGGCTTCCGGATCTTGAACCCCAGGCAGCATTTATACAGATGGCGAGAGTGGTATAAATATAAAGAATTATATAGTGGAAAAGGGCAGGGAGTTGGGGAAGGATAGAAGAAAAGTAATAGGTCGGGGCAAAGAAGTGACAAAGAAGGTCACCAGTAGATTTCAAGGAATGCAGAGATCTCAGAGGGTTGTGGATCTGAAAGGGCTAACAAAGATAGAGAGGATTGAGGCAGTAAGGGATTCGAAAACAATGAGAATCCACTGAATCTCTGTATAGGGGCAGCACGGTGGCACAGTGGTTAGTACTGCTGCCTCACAGCGCCAGGGACCCGGGTTCGATTCCCGGTTTGGGTCATTCTCTGTGTGAAGTTTGCACGTTCTCCCCGTGTCTGCGTGGGTTTCCTCCGGGTGCTCCGGTTTCCTCCCACAGTCCAAAGATGCGCAGGTTGGTGGATTAGCCATGCTCAATTGCCCCTTAGTGTCAGGGAAACCAGCTAGCATAAATGCATGGGGTTATGGGGATTGGGCCTGGGTGGGATTGTGGTCAGTGCAGGCTCAATGGGCCAAATGGCCTCCTCCTGCAGAGTAGGGATTCTATGATTCTGTAATAAACTGTCATCGTTATTTACCCTTCTAAGAGTTCAAAGTTTAACTTCTTTACCCAGAGAGTGCTGGGAACTTGAGTCGTACAGCCACATGGAGACGAATGTCCTTAAGGGATAAGGGGGATAGGAACAAGGGGGAATAGGAATAGAATGATGATAGGCCAAAACAAAGCCCGCGTTGCGCATGGGCCACTTGCAAATGGCCTATTTCTGTGCTGTAATATCCTATCTAATTCAATCAAACCCTCGCTGCTTTTGTTCTTTAAAAAAACAAAGAAGATTGAAGAATAATTCTGATTTAAAATGCCGCCGGAAAATTTCAAGGACCTTGGAAGGGTCTAATGTCTATTGGACATCTCGGTATTGGGACATCAGGAACATTGCAGCCTCTGCTGATAAGAAGGCAGTGTTCCTGTCCAGAACCATCGGAGTGATAGAACAAGGAAAATAAAGATGAAAAATGGAACGGGAAGTGGCTCGGAGTTCATTCCTGATTTTCCCTCATGGTTCAAGGCTGTCGCCAGGAGCCTGTTTTCAATTAAACCTTGGGCCTTGCAAAGATTGTGACAGATCAGCTAAGGGGAGACAGCCAGCCGACACAAGCTAGTCCGACATTACCCCCCCTCCCCCAATCCCGGCCTCATCCAGGCAGCCTCATCTGTCCCAACTCCCCCTCCCGCCCTGACCCCAAATCAATCCACAAAGGGCTGCCGGCCGCTCTTTCAGGAGAAAGAGACATCACGACATGTGTGCACTGTTGGGAGAATCAGAAGTTGTCAGCTCAATGGGAAACGCACTCTTCCCTACAGTCCAAGTACTGCGGAGTGAAGTCCCATTCCGGATCATAGAAACCCTACAGTACAGAAAGAGGCCATTTGGCCCATCGAGTCTGCACCGACCACAATCCCACCCAGACCCTACCCCCATATCCCTACATATTTTACCCGCTAATCCACGCATCCCAGGACACTAAGGGGCAATTTTAGCATGGCCAATCAACCTAACCCGCACATCTTTGGAATGTGGGAGGAAACCGGAGCACCCAGAGAAAACCCACGCAGACACGAGGAGAATGTGCAAACTCCACACAGACAGTGACCCAAACCGGGAATCGAACCCAGGTCCCTGGAGCTGTGAAGCAGCAGTGCTAACCACTGTGCTACCGTGCCGCCCCAATCCTTGAGCAAGAAGCAGAGCAGCCGCTCGGTGCAGCACTGAGGGAGCCCCGCACTGTTGGAGGTGTGGTCTTTACGATGAGACCTTAAACCGAGGCCTCTCCCCCCCCAAACACGTAAGCAATCCTGGTGCTGCTTTGAAGAAACGCAGTGGCGTTTTCCCTGATGTCCTGCCCAACATTTATCCCCCACCAACAGCATTGGAACCGATAGCCATTGTCAATTTGCTGTTTCTGGGATCTCAACAGGTCAAAACTGGCTGCCAAATTTCCTACATTAGAACAGAGGGTGGAAATTTCCTGTCCCGCCATGGGAATCGTAGCGGGCGCGACAGGACCATGCCATCGCCAGCATTACCTGATCTTCTGTCCTCTCCCAGCCCACAACCAAATCTAAATGAATTCCCTCCCCCATGAGGCTCCTATTGGGGTCTGCCCCTTGGCGCAGGTTGGCACTGGCAGATTGGCATGGGCAAGATGCCAACTGGCACTGCCAATCTGTGCCAGTTGACAGTGCCAAGGGGGCATTGCCAGGCCACTGCCTGACCATGTCCCTCTCCCCCTGGGGGACTATACTTAGCTTCGTGCCCCCAGGGAGACCCCCACAAAAAAGTCACGTCTGGGTGAATGTGCTGTAAACCTCGCCGACGTGACGCCATGTCAGCACAGTGTCAATATACGGCAGCGGGGATCAATATCTGGCGAGGGGGCTGGTTAATCATATTAAAATTTATTGAAATGTATGTAAAGCAGGTTCATACCCATTATGGGTGAGAACTTGGTGACGTCACCGGTGAAGGACGGGGAAGATCCGAGATCGCGATCTCGCCGGTGACATCTGCGGCTTCCGGATCTTGAGCCCCCACTGAATTCCGCACAGTCGGTGAGCGTGAGCTCAAGATCATCCCCTTTTCATCCCTCGCACAATTACCTATTTTTGTAAGCTCACCAAATTTGGCAACAACATTGTCAGTCCTTCATCCAAGTCATTAATATAGGTTGTAAATAGTTGAGACTCCAGCACTCAACCCTGTGACACTCCACCAGTTCCAGTTTGCCAAATTGTCCTGGCTCCCCGTTTTCTGATAGTCAGCCATTCCTCTATCCAAGCTGCTGTGTCACCCCCAACACCATCAGCTCTTATGCTGTGCAGTAATCTTTTATGTGAAGCAAAGTTTTCCATTTTGAGGTTTTATTCCATGTCCTGACAAAGACACAATGGTCTGAATGGCCTCCCCCACCCTCCATTCTGTGCTGCACCATTCTATGCTAAAGCCCCTAAACCTTGGTACAGTTAAATGTGATAATTACTCACTGACACACTGCCTATGCTAATACTTTGAGTATTAGACAAATAGGGAAGAACTTGCAGCAGTTGGTTAAAAACGTTTTCATTCACTGTTAGCTGAAACCCGGGGGTACGGCTTAACATTTTGTGGTGGTAAGAAAAGGACTTTTAGTGGGTGGGGTAGCGAGGGGTACACTGGCCCCTGAGGGTTGCTAACTGGGGCTTAATCAACTGGCAACTTCATACCACCCATTTGGACAATCCATTTCGTCCCTTGGGCCGTCAGAGAACTCTTCACTGTTGACAGGATTTGAACATCATTGAGGAGGTTTAACCTCCGAGGATAAGAGAGTCAAAGAGACAAAGAAAGCAAGTGGGTCCGTGACTCAAAGGAGCGCATGCAGATTTTTGTCGCAGTTATAAATGGAATGAAATCTTAGAGACATGTATTGGGTTTAAGGAAGGACCTTCAATGTGGATTGGAGTGCATGAGGGACACGCTGGAGAGAGAAGCTATCAGTGAGGCTTAAAGGCTGGCTGAACCCACCCCTCCCCCTCCCACACACACACACACGCACACAATCCATCATTGCTGGTATTAGGAAACATTCTCAAATTTCGACATTGCCAAACTGCAGTACAGAAATCCCTCCGTCCAAAAAGTAAAGTTCATTGATTAATCACAAGTAAGGGTAACATTAACACTGCAATGAAGTTACTGTGAAATTCCTCTAGTCGCCACACTTCGGCACCTATTCAGGTCAATGCACCTAACCAGCACATCTTTCAGAATGTGGGAGGAAACCGGAGCACCCGGAGGAAACCCAAGCAGACACGGGGAGAAAGTGCAAACTCCACACAGACAGTGACCCAAGCCGGGAATCAAACCCAGGTCCCTGGCACTGTGAGGCAGCAGTGCTAACCACTGTGCCACCGTGCCGCCCCGGGGGTTTTTACAAGATGCAGTACTCTGTAACGTCTGATGCACCATGTACTTTGATACGACGCACATTGTCCACCAACTGTCTTCACCATCGAAGAATTAGGTTCGGAATTCTCCGGCCGTTCATGCCGGTGCGATTATCCAGTCCTGCCGGCGGTGCAACCCCGCCCGCGGGTTTCCTGCCAGCATGGGGTGACGTCAATGGGAATTCCCATTGATCGCAGCGGGCACAGAGAATCCAGTCGCTAGCAAACAACATGGCACTTCCCACTGGTGGGAAACACATGGCTGGGAGGCTGGAGAATCCTGGCCTAGATCTCATTATAGGTGACCCAATGGTCCTAATGCTACTCAACGGCGTCAACACAGAGGGAAAACATTCTATTATCTGTAGAGTTCTGTAGAAGGGTCATTTAGATCCGAAACATTAACTCAGTTTCTCTCTCCACAGACGCTGCCAGGCCTGCTGAGTTTATCTGGCGTTTTCTGTTTTTATTTCAAATTTCCAGCATCCGCAGTACTTTGCTTTTCTTTTATTGTGTTACTTATTCCGTCCGGCAAGAACTGTACAAACCAACTTCCTACAGCACAGCAAAACATACTGACTTTCATGGTCCTTTTGGGTTTTTTTTTTTACAACCCAGTTCAGTTCAGTTCAAGAAAATCTGTCAACAATGGTAATGCTTAAAAAAAACCTGGACACATCTGCTCTGCAGTTTGGATGGATCAGCAGTCACGGATCAGTGTAGAATATTCAGAATTAAACTGACAGCATGGAAATCAGAGACAGTGGAGGAGTGAAATGTTGCATGCTGGATTACGGGGAAGGGCCCAGTGTCTCAGGAACTGGCTGGTGGCACAGCTCCATCCATTGGAGATGTCAAAGTGGAACCATTGGATGGCCCACTAATGAGACACGCTGACAGTGACTGCTGCATATTGGACAGGAAGCTCTCAACACACAAACATAGAGGGTTCTTTCATCATGGTTACATTGTGCAGCTGCTGACTTGTCGATTCAGTACCTTTATTGTTCTTTACCAAATGTTCACCTCTCGTTCATAGAAATATAGGAGATAGGAGCAGGAGGAGGCCATTCAGCCCTTCGAGCCTGCCCCACCATTCATCACGATCACGGCTGATCGTCCAACTCAATAGCCTAATCCTGCTTTCTCCCCATAACCTTTGATCCCATTCGCCCCAAGTGCTATATCCAGCCGCCTCTTGAATACATTCAATGTTTTGGCATCAACTACTTCCTGTGGTAATGAATTCCACAGGCTCACCACTCTTTGGGTGAAGAAATGTCTCCTCACCTCCGTCCTAAATGGTCCACCCCGAATCCTCAGACTGTGACCCCTGGTTCTGGACTCCCCCACCATCGGGAACATCCTCCCTGCATCTACCCTGTCTAGTCCTGTTAGAATTTTATAAGTCAGATCCCCCCCTTATTCATCTGAACTCCAGTGAAAACAATCCTAACCTACTCAATCTCTCTTCATACATCAGTCCCGCCATCCCCAGAATCAGCCTGGTAAAACTTCGCTGCAGTCCCTCGAGAGCAAGAACATCCTTCCCCAGGAAAGGAGACCAAAACTGCACACAATGTTCTCGGCAAGAGGTCAGTGAGAGCATGCCCTCCACCCTGGAAGCCCTGGATGAACCTGTATCTGAGGTCACCATTGCAGATGTCAGAGCAGCTTTCGCGAAGGTCAACCCACAGAAAGCAACTGGCCCGGGTAGGGTGCCCGGACGAGCACTCAGATCCTGCACGGATCAGCTAGTGGTGTTATTCGTAGACATCTTCAACCTCTCTTTACAACAATCTGAGGTCCCTACCTACTTTAAAAAGACGACCATCATCCTGGTACCTAAGAAAAGCCAAGCAGCATGCCTTAATGACTATCGGCCGGTGGCTCTGACATCCACCCATTATGAAGTGCTTTGAAAGGCTACTCATGGCATGAATCAATTCTAGTCTCCCGGACTGCCTGGATCCACCACAGTGACTGGATCCTGAACTTCCTAACTCTCAGACCACAATCAGTAAGGATAGGCAACAACACCTCCTCCACGATCATCCTCAACACTGGGTGCCCCACAAGGCTGTGTTCTCAGCCCCCTACTATACTCCTTATACACCTATGACTGTGTGGCCAAATTCCCCTCCAATTCGATTTTCAAGTTTGCTGATGCCACCACCATAGTGGGTCGGATCTCAAACAATGACGAGACAAAGTACAGGAATGAGGTAGAGAATCTGGTGAACTGGTGCGGCAACAATAATCTCTCCCTCAATGTCAACAAAACGAAGGAGATTGTCATCGACTTCAGGAAGCATAAAGGAGAACATGCCCCTGTCTACATCAACGGGGCCGAAGTAGAAAGGGTCAAGAGCTTCAAGTTTTTAGGTGTCCAGATCACCAACAACCTGTCCTGGTCCCCCCATGCCGACACTAGAAAACCCACCAACGCCTCTACTTTCTCAGAAGACTAAGGAAATTTGGCATGTCAGCTACAACTCTCACCAACTTTTACAGATGCACCATAGAAAGCATTCTTTCTGGCTGTGTCGTAGCTTGGCATGGCTCCTGCTCTGCCCAAGACCGCAAGAAACTACAAAAGGTTGTGAATGTAGCCTAATCCATCACGCAAACTAGCCTCTCATCCATTGACTCTGTCTACACTTCCCGCTGCCTCGGCAAAGCAGCCAGCATAACTAAGGACCTCACGCACCCCGGACATTCTCTCTTTCACCTTCTTCTGTCGGGAAAAAGATATAAAAGTCTGAGATCACGTACCAAACCCCTCAAGAACAGCTTCTTCCCTGCTGTCGTCAGACTTTTGAATGGACCTACCTCGCATTAAGTTGATCTTTCTCTACACCCTAGCTATGACTGTAACACTACATTCTGCACCCTCTCCTTTCCTTCTCTGTGAACTGTATGTCTGTCTGTATAGCGCGCAAGAAACAATACTTTTCACTGTATACTAATACATATGACAATAATAAATCAAATCAAATCAAAGGTGTGGCCTCACCAAGGCCCTGTATAATTGCAACAACACATTCCTGCTCCTGTACTCAAAACCTCTCGCAATGAAGACCAACATACCATTTGCCTTCTTTACCGCCTGCTGTACCTGCATGTTTACCTTCAGCGACTGGTGCACAAGGACACCCAGCTCCCAGTGCACACTCCCCTCTCCCAAGTTACAGCTATTCAGGTAGTAATCTGCCTTCTTGTTTTTGCTTCCAAAGTGAATAACCTCACACTTAGCCAAATTATACTGCATCTGCCATTGATTTGCCCACTCACCCAACCTGTCCAGATCATTCTGAAGGATCTCTGCATCCTCGTCACAGTTCACCCTCCCACCCAACTTGGTATCATTGGCAAACTTTGAGATGTTACATTTTGTTCCCTCATCCAAATCATTAATATATATTGTGAATAGTTGGGGTCCCTGTGGCATCCCACTAATTACTGCCTGCCAATTTGAAAAGGACCCATAAATTCCTACTCTTTGTTTCATCAGATTTGATTGTACTGTCCTGGCTAAGGCACATCCAGACTCGAAACGTTGGCTCTATTCTCTCTCCACTGATGCTGTCAGATCTGCTGAGATTTTCCAGCATTTTCTGTTTTTACTTCATAAGGTTGTAAAGCTGGAGGGCTCCAGAAGGCGCTATATCAATGCAAGTCCTTCCCTATATCTTACCTTTCATTTTTCTGGCACAGTCCCCAGTATTTGTCAAATTTTCCAGATAACATTCATAAACAGGTTATTAAAAAACAGGTTGGGGTGGAAGGAAGTGTCTGCTTGCTGTGTTGACAAATGTTGCAGATTGATTACTGAACTGATAATCAGACACGGCTTATAGCAGTGACTTGATGAATTTTTCATTTCCATTTTGTAGGGAGACATATTTATCTCTCCTGTGGTATTAATATGTAACTGTTTGCGATATTATCGGTCTACTTTTTTTTGGTCGGTCTTGTTAGGGTGGCACAGTGGCACAGTGGTTAGCACTGCTGCCTCACAGGGACCCGGGTTCAATTCCAGCCTCGGGTGGAGTCTGCACGTTCTCCCCGTGTCTGCGTGGGCTTCCTCCGGGTGCTCCAGTTTCCTCCCACACTCCAAAGATGTGCAGGTTTGGTGGATTGGCCATGCTAAATTGCCCAGTAGCACCAGGGAGGGTTAGCAATGTAAATATAGGGCCTGGGTGGGAGTGTTGCCTGCGCAGACTCGGTGGGTCGAATGGCCTCCTTCTGCACTGTAGTGATTCTATCAGTGGTTGTGTGGGAGACGGAAGTGATCTCCTCCCTTTTGTTCTTTTTCTATCCTCCCCCCACTCCCCTTTCATTGGTGCAAACCCTGTCACGTTTCCCCAGTTTGAATGAAATGTCACCCGCCTGAAACGTGAACTCATTTTCTCCTCTCTCCTCAGACGCTGCCCTGATCTGTTGAGCATTCCCGGTATTTTCCGGTCTTATCTGTGGTGTTTGCCTCTGGACCAGGATCTCGGTACCACTCCCAAACCTGAGCATTAAAATCCAGACTGACAGTTTCTCTGGAGTCCTGAGGGGGCGCTATTCTGGTTGCAGGCACCATTCTTTTTGGATGAGACAAGGTCAGTGACCGGAAACCTGGAGGCGATGGCATAGTGGTATTGTCGCTCGTACTCCAGAGAGCCAGGGTAATGCTCCGGGGACCCAGGTTCGAATCCCACCACGGCAGATACATCAATAAATAAAATCTGGAATTAAAAGTCTGATGATGACCATGAATCAATTGTCATAAAAACCCATCTGGTTCACTAATGTCCTTCAGGAAAGAAAATCTGCCATCCTTGCTTGGTCTGGCCTCCAGGAGACACCAGGTCCACAGCAATGTGGTTGATTTTTAACTGGCCCCTCAAGGGGCAATTAAGAATGGGCAATAAATGCTGGCCCAGCCCACACCCCATAAAAGTACGAAAAAAAACCTGCTCTCAGCTGGATGTCAAAGATCATTATTTTAAAGAACAATAGAAGGATTGTTCTGTGTGTCCTGGGAAATATTTCTCCCTCTAACAACACTTGGCCCAATCCCAATGTGGGAGCTTGCTGTGTGGGTATCATAGTGGCATAGTAGCTCACACTGCTGCCTCACAGCGCCAGGGACCCGGGTTCAATTCCAGCCTCGGGTCACTGTCTGTGTGGAGTTTGCACGTTCTCCCCGTGTCTGTGTGGATTTCCTCCGGGTGCTCCAGTTTCCTCCCACAGTCCAAAGATGTGCGGGTTAGGTGGATTGGCCGTGCTAAAATTGCCCCTAGTATCAGGGGATTAACAGGGTAAATGTGTGGGGTGACAGGGATAAGGCCTGGGTGGGATTGTGGTCGGTGCAGACTCGATGGGCCAAATGGCCTCCTTCTGCACTGTAGGGATTCTGTGAGGAATTGTTTATTTGAGATTCCAAGGTGTGCTAATTGGCTACTACACTTCCTACTTTACTACAGTAACCACACTTCAAAAATGTTTCATTCGCTGTAAAGTTCTTTCAGATGCCTGGTGGTCGCACAAGTCCCTTCTTGCCTTTCACTGTGCACACTTTGCACGCACGCATTATTCCATCCATCCACTCCAGTTTCTACAAGAACAGAGCCCCACAACCTAAATGCCCCGTTACAAAGTTTAGTTTATTATTGTCACAAGTAGGCTTACATTAACACTGCAATGAAGTTACTGTGAAAATCCCCTAGTCGCCACACTCCGGCGCCTGTTCGGGTCAATGCACCTAACCAGCACGTCTTTCAGAATGTAGGAGGAAACCGGAGCACCCAGAGGAAACCCAGGGAGAACGTGCAGACTCCACGCAGGCAGTGACCCAAGCTGGGAATCGAACCCAGGTCCCTGGCGCTGTGAGGCTGCAGCGCTAACCACTGTGCCACCATGCTGCTTAGGTGAGAGTGCACACAATTATGGAGAGTGGGTGCCCAGGGATAGGCCCAGACACTAACCTAGTCGCCACACTCCGGCGCCTGTTCGGGTAACACTGAGGGAGAATTTAGCACGGCCAATCCACCTAACTAGCACGTCTTTCGGATTGTGGGATGAAACCGGAGCACCCGGAGGAACCCCACACAGACACGGGGAGAACATGCAGACCCCACACAGACAGTGACCCAAGCTGGGAATCGAACCCAGGTCCCTGGCGCTGTGAGGCAGCTGTGGTAACCACTGTGTCACCATGCAAACAGGATCAGGTGGCATTTGACCTAAACCCCAACCTAAATGCCCCATTAAACAGGCTAAGCTGCCCCTTTGCCTTTCCCTGTGTTAGCCAGCCATCACACTATGTGTAACCATCAAGCAGTGACTGTACTTCTTGGTAAAAGAAGATAAAGGTTACAGATATTTACACTATGACTGACTCAGGATATCATAACTGTTTTTTGATTGATTCCAGAGAGAGCCACGTGTAAGTTGAATTGAATAAAGAGTGAGTTCCTGCGAATGATCTGGAAGCAAAACGCTTCAAGATCAAATCCAAGATCACCATTGTAAAATAAATAAAACCACAATTGATATTTAATTTAAAACATTAAATGAAGTGATCAGTGAAAAATGTGATTAAAATCTTCCACCTACCCATTGTCATGTCTGTACTTTATAACTTGAGCTACGTACAGCAACAACGCACAAAAAGTTTTAAAGTTTATTTATCAGTCACAAGTAGGCTTACATTAACACTGCAGTGAAGTGGTGTGGAAACGTCCATCATAGTGGGTGTGGGCAGAGGCTATGGGGGAAATGTTCCCATCCCGCCTGCCATGGGAATGGGATAGGACCAGGCAAAGGTCCATTGACCTCGGGCAGGGTTTTCCCGTCCTGGGGCGAGCATGACCGGGAAATTCCGCCCCATCGGGAGAAATCTTCCTATTGGTGCAAACCAGAGGAGATGAATTGAAGACGACTGGCAAAAGAACCAGAGGTTACATGAGAACAAACGTTCTTACACAAGGGCGGCACGGTAGCACAGTGGTTAGCACTGCTGCTTCACAGCTCCAGGGACCTGGGTTCGATTCCCGGCTTGGGTCACTGTCTGTGTGGAGTTAGCACGTTCTCCCCGTGTCTGCGTGGGTTTCCTCCGGGTGCTCCGGTTTCCTCCCACATTCCAAAGATGTGCGGGTTAGGTTGATTGGCCATGCTTAAATTGCCCCTGAGATGTGTAGGTTAGAGGGAGTAGTGGGTAAAATATATGGGGGTAGGGCCTGGGTGGGATTGTGGTTGGTGCAGACTCGATGGGCCAAATGGCCTCTTTCTGTACTGTAGGGTTTCTATGAGCAAGTGGTTAGGGTCGGCCTGGGATTGTGATTTTGTCAGCTTAATTGCACCTTTGAAAAGGGAATTGGATAATTATTGGAAGGGAGAACAATTTGCAGAACGACAGAATGGAGCCAGCTGAGTTGCTGTTACAGATGAGCCATCACAGAGAGTGACGGGCCGAATGGCCTCCTTCTGTGCAGTAAATATTCTGTGATGGGGCGGCACGGTGGCACAGTGGTTAGCACTGCTGCCTCACAGCGCCAGGGACCCCGGATCCAATTCCGGCCTCGGGAGACTGTCTGTGTGGAGTTTGCACATTCTCCCCGTGTCTGCGTGGGTTTCCTCCGGGTGCTCCGGTTTCCTCCCACAGTCCAAAGAGGTGCGGGTTAGGTTGGTTGGCCATGCTAAAATGCCTCTTAGTGTGCCATGATATGTAGGTCAGGGGGATTAGCAGGGTGATGGGGATGGGGGCTGGGTGGGATTGCTGTCGGTGTAGAGTCGATGGGCTGAATGTCCTCCTTCGGGATTGTATGATTCTTTGATCTCCGGGTGCTAAGTACCAAGGCACTGCCCCTGATTTTGGTACACTACAGATATCAACACAGACTGTAAAACAGTGGGGGGGGGGGGGGGGGGGGGGAGGCTAGATCTGCCCAGATCCAGAAGGGACGTGTTTCTCCTTTCTGAAACCCATTAGTAAAACCATGTTCAGGGGAAGTTTTATTCCTTGCATGGAGGGGGGCGGGGGTGGGGTTGTCAGCGCCTACCAATTACTGCCAAAGGCAATTCAAGCTGTCACGCATGAGGAGGAGCAGAAACAGAGAGGAACGGAGACACTTATTGGCCCTGTTACCACGTCCCACAGTCACTAGCTTTCTATCACTTCCCCGGTGTGTGAGGAGGGAGTAAGAGCGAGGATAGGGCTGAGGGAACACGACTCTGAGGAGCTGCACTCACGGGGGAACCGCGGTTTGAAGTACTGGGATAGCCTGAAACAACTATTATTGGCAACTCAATCACCATGTGTTACGGCTGTTGCCTCAGATATAACAGGAGATAAAGGTTATATATATTTACACTATGGCTGACTCAGAATAAAATAACTCCTTTTTGATTGATTCCAGAGAGACCCGCTTGTAACTGGAATTGAAAAGAGCAATTGACTCGACAGCAAAGTTCAGAGCATTTCCCTTCCTCTCCAATTGTATAACGTTCCCAAGCCAAGCACAATATTGAAGGCCTAAATCCTGATCCAAGCCATTAATGTTCACTGATTATTGTGGCACTTCCCATCAAACACGCTCATGGCCACTGGCCAGTCTCAGCCCAGATGTAGCAAGGCATTTCACCCATTCGGTGCAAGGTATGCTTTCTATTAAGTTGTTCCTCTTTGCTGAAGTTGGATGGGGTCAGGATTAATACTGGGCAGTTACCAGCTCGAGCACTGTTCAGTCATTCCCAATGAAGCCTTTCCAGAAATTAGTGCAATTATAGAATCCCTACAGCGCAGAAGGAGGCCATTCAGCCCATCGACTCTGCACTGCCCCTCTTTGACAGAGTACCTTACCCAGACCTTCTCCCCCCACTATTCCCATTACCCTACACATTTACCATGACTAATCCATCCATGCAGCAAGCTCCAAAAACTTATGGTATTTGCTACCAAATAAACCTGTTGGACTTTAACCTGGTGTTGTGAGACTTCTTACAGCATTTATTGCCCATCCCTAGTTGCCCCAGGGCAGTTGAGAGTCAACCGCATTGCTGTGGCTCTGGAGTCACATGTAGGCCAGACCGGGTAAGGACAGCAGATTTCCTTCCCTGAAGGACGTTAGTGAACCAGATGGGTTTTTGTGACAATTGACGATGGTTTCATGGCCATCAGTAGATTCTTAATTCCAGATTTATTTTATTTAATTCAAATTCCATCATCTTCAGCTCTCCAAGCCTGCGCTGATTACATTGTCCTATCCAGACCAACCGCCTGTATCCCTCTATTCCCCGCCTGTTCATGTGCCTATCCAGATAAGTCTTAAACATCGCTAACGTGTCTGCGTCAACCACCTCACTTGGCAGTGCATTCCAGGCCCCCACCACCCTCTGTGTAAAACACTTGCCCCGCACATCCCCACTGAACATTTCCCCCTTATCTTGAACTTGTGCCCCCTTGTAATTGTCATTTCTGCCCTGGGAAAAAGCTTCCAACTGTTCACCCTATCTCTACCCCTCATAATTTTATAAACTTCTATCAGGTCACCCCTCAACCTCCGTCTTTCCAGGGAGAACAATCCCTGTTTATTCAATCTCTCCTCATAGCTAATACCCTCCACACCAGGCAACATCCTGGTAAACCTTTTCTGTACTCCCTCCAAAGCCTCCACGTCCTTCTGGTAGCATAGCCAATCCACCTAACCCACACATCTTTGGACTGTGGGAAGAAACCGGAGCACCCGGAGGAAACCTACGCAGACACGGGGAGAATATGCAGACTCCACACAAACAGTGACCCAAGCCGGGAATCAAACCCGGGTCCCTGGCGCTGTGAGACAGCAGTGCCAACCACTGTGCCATCATGCCTCTTGGGGCTTAACAGCTTACAGTGTCTGGGGACTTTGCTGTGTATGCCTTGAGGTTGAAGTAATTCTGTATCATGAGAAACTCCTGCAGGCTGGCACTGATGATACAGAATTTCGCCCATCAATCTTCTGTTGTTATCACTGCTAGTGAATTTTCCACACACGGGGTGACCTAGATCTCCTGTTCCCCACTGCAAAGGCAGGAAAAGACCTCAGGATGCCAGTTGTGAATTGTTATAGTTCAGGTCAGAAACTCCAAAGTGTTTTATGAAGCTGCCTGGAACATAAATTTTACAGCTTAAATTTGGCTAGGATAAGAATGAGATGTTTTACTTCAGGTATGATTCAAATGACCCACGAGGGAGCCTTTATCAAACCAAGTTTATTTAAGAATATAGTTAACACGTATGGAAAGAAAATTAGCCATAACTTTCGTCAATTACAAACAAAAGCAATAAGAAGTCTCACAATGCCAAGTTAAAGTACAAAAGGTTCATTTGGAATCACGAGCTTTCGGAGCGCTGTTCCTTCATCAGGTTACTCACTCACCTGATGAAGGAGCAGCACTCTGAAAGTTCATGATTCCAAATAAACCTGTTGGACTTTAACCTGGTGTTGTGAGACTTCTTACCGTACCCACCCCAGTCCAACGCCGGCATCCCCACATCATTGCTACGAACAAAACCAAAACAACCACAATAATGTATAACCCTTAATAAATATATCTAAGATGTTCCAATCAAAACCAAACTTCCTTTAGACAAAACCCTTTTCACAGATTTAACACAGCAAAGACTAATGCTCACGTGATACCGGAACTGAGTCCTTTGATGAATGCTGCAGTCCTCTTGAAACACTCAGAACAGTTTGGAGTCAGAACAGCTCCCCAGACCAGGGAGACTCTCAGGTCAAGCCACTGAAACAGGTTTTCTACTCCAGGAAGGCTTTCGGCTAAACCAGCAGAACGTCCCAAAACCAGGGAGAGAGAGAGAGAGAGACTTCTTTCCAGCTTGATGTCCCTTCTAAAACTAAAACCTGCAGCTCAGAACTGAAAATGAAAAAACTCCTGTCACCTGACCTGCCAACCAGTTTCCCTCCTGACAATACAGCGTCATAAAACTAATTCCCTTCGTAAAAATAAACAACGCCCATTTAAACTGCTGAAGGAGTAATAAAAGGACTCATGATAGACAACCCGGTGCCACAATGAGAGCTGAGAGCTACAGAGAACATGATTTTTTAAAAACTCCGAAAGGTACACTAACGTCACGGAATTTATTCACATTGTCTTTGCACAAATAACGATTCCTTCATATTTGAACACATAGCACCCTTTCTAAAGTAGCAGATGAATTCCATCCATGCAGCAAGCAAGGAGGAAGACAAATGTATATGTTGGCCTCTATTATCAGTCCAAAGATGTGCAGATTCGGTGGATTGGCCATGCTAAATTGCCCCTTAGTGTTCCAAGATGTGTAGGTTAGGGGGATTAGCGGGGTAAATATGTGGGGTTATGGGGACAGGGTCTGGATAAGATGTTCTTTCGGAGAGTTGGTGCAGACTTGATGGGCCGAATGGCCTGCCTCTGCACTGTAGGGATTCTATGATTCTATTGCAAGGGAGTTGGAGAGTAAGAATAAAGCGGTCTTGCAACAATTGTACAGTGCTTTGGTGAAATCACAACCTGAGCATTATCATGTACAGTTTTAGCCTCTGCAGCTAATGAAAGGCTATGCTTAGTTTAGTGGAGGTGCAGCGAAGGTTTAGTAGATTGATTCCTGGGATGAGTAGAATGAATGAGTAGAATGAGCCTACACTCTCTGAATTTTAGACAAATTAGAAGTGATCTCATTGAAACGTAAAAGATTCTGAGAGGGCTTGACAGGAGGGACACTGAGGTATTTCCCCTGTCAGGGAGAGTCTGAAACATGGGGTCCTGGTCTCAGAGTAAGATGACCACCATTTTAGACAGAGACGCGGCTAAATTTTTTCATTCACAGGGTTGTGAATCTTTAGAATTGTCGACCTCAGGAGGTTATGAATACACAGTCATTGAATATATTTGAGACTGAGATTGATAGATTTTTGGAACCTGAGGGAATCGAGGGGTTTGGGGAACAGGCAGCAAAATGAAGTTGGAATTGAGGATTGCCAAAATGGGCTCAAGGGACCACCTGAACTGCTTTTGCTCCTATTTCTTACATTCAAATGAAAGGGGGTCCATTTAGACTTTTGTTCAATGATGGAAGGTGATCTTGGAATCCCGGCTTCACGTAAATCTGGTGGGTAAAGGTTGTCAACATTTGAGGACTGTTCTGGAGCCTTTGGAAATTAGAAGATTAATCTTCTGAAGTAACTTGGGATAGAAATCTTCCAGGCGGGAAAAGTCATTCGCCCCCTCATTTCCCTTGAACACTTCTGTTTATTAGTTGCAAGGGTATTGGAGATGAGGAGAAAAGATTGTTTGGGGATGGGTGAGGCGATGGGTGAGGAAGGGTGGACATCTGGTAATCATTTGATGACACCTCCCGGAGTACCTCTCGCCAGAGTTGGAGACCCCACTGGCAGGACGACAAACAAGCCGAGTTGAGGCCTCAAAATTGGGAGGATGGTTAGTGTTGTTTAAGTTTAAGTTTATTTATTAGTGTCACAAATAGGCTTACATTAACACCGTAATGAAGTTATTGTGAAAATCCCCTAGTCACCACACTCCGGCACCTGTTCGGGTACACTGAGGGAGAATTTAGCATGGCCAATGCACCTAACCTGCACATCTTTCAGACTGAGGGAGGAAACCGGAGCACCCGGAGGAAACCTACACAGACACGACGAGAAGGTGCACATTTCGCACAGACAGTGACCCAAGCCGGGAATCGAACTGTGAGGCAGCAGTGCTAACCACTGTGCCACTGTGCTGCTTAGGTGAGGGCACACGCAATTATGGAGGGTGGGTGCCCAGGGATAGACCCAGACACTAACCAATTCTAACCTTGAATTACGGTCAGAGTCCTATTTGTGTCATAGGATCCTGGTGTCCATGTAAAAAAGGACCTGCCACCTGAAACAGGTGGGAACCTTCAACACCCATCGGTAATCTGTGCATTGTCGATGTTAGCTTTGGACATCCTTTCGAGGGGGTTATTGCCCTGTCAACTGCAACTGAAGACCTTTTGAAAGAGATTACATTTGGGTTGAATTGAAAGCACTGTGATGTAGTGCAACCTTTAATTGGGAAGTCCACCAAATGTGGGAAGATACAAGTGGTCTACTCAAGTAAAGCTTATTAAGTGACCTTAAGGAACTTTTAGCAGAATTTGTGCCCAGTGTGTGAAGCTCTGCAAAATACCTGGAAACCCCCATACCATTGCCAAAGTCCAATGAAAATGAAGAACCCTCAATACTACATTCCAATTGTCTGCTCAAAATACAGGGGACTGCTAAATGGAAGCAAATAACAGTCAACAGGTGTGTGGAATGAATATGCAGCCAAATAGTCGTCATCCAAATGGTTTAAAGTAAACAACAGACCATCAATTACTTAATTCTCCATTGTTTTTAGAATTTATTTTTGGGATGTTGGCTCCCTTCCCTAGTTGTCCTGCAGAAGGCGGTGGTGAGCTGCCTTCTTGAACTGCTGCAGTCCCCGAGATGTAGGTACACCCACAGTGCTGTTAGGGAGGGAGTTCCAGGATTTTGACCCAGAGACAGTGAAGGAATGGTCGATATATTTCCAAGTCAGGATGGTGAGTGACTTGGAGAGGAACCTCTGGGTGGTGGCGTTCCCAGGTCTCTGCTGCTCTTGTCCTTCTAGCTGGTAGTGGCCGTGGGTTTGGAAGGTGCTGCCTGAGGAATGTTGGTGTTAATTGAACAGTGTGCCAGTTGCTGTAAGTAAAGGATTCATAGAATATTTTCCAATCGTTCCCCAGTATACTTTAAATTCTTCCTATACCTAGAATTAGAGGCCACAATGGTCTCTCCCATTGAAGATGGAGATGAGGAAGAATTATCTTTTTTTAGGGAGATGTTAGTCTTTGGAACTTTCTTCCACAGAAAGCAGTGGAGGTGGGTCATTGAATATTTTCAAGACTGAGTTAGATTTTTGATTGCCAAAGGAGTCAAGGGTTATGGGGGCAGGCAATCATAGAAATCATAGAAACCCTACAGTGCAGAAGGAGGCCATTCGGCCCATCGAGTCTGCACTGACCACAATCCCACCCAGGCCCCACCCCCACATATTTACCCGCTAATCCCACTAACCCACGCATCACAGTACTCTAAGGGGCAATTTTTAACCTGGCCAATCAACCTAACCCGCACATCTTTGGACTGTGGGAGGAAACCGGAGCACCCGGAGGAAACCCACGCAGACACGAGGAGAATGTGCAAACTCCACACAGGCAGTGACCCGAGCCGGGAATCGAACCCGGGACCCTGGAGCTGTGAAGCAGCAGTGCTAACCACTGTGCTACCGTGCCGCAAGAAAGTGGAATTAATGCCACAATTAGATCAGCCATAATCTTACTGAATGGTAGAGCAGGTTCGATGGGCCGAATGGCCTATTCCTGCCTCTAATTCTTACAATCTTATGATCAAGAAGCAGCCTGTATATGGTGAGGAGAAGAAGGCTAAGAATGCATTGGAAGAGATGGTTTGAGATGCTTTGTTTATGATCAGATGTAGAGTGAAACCAAATGAAGCACATCCCATGGAACAGATCAGAGGAGACACTGTGGAGGAGGATCAGGCGTTTGGCCATGTTAGAGAAAGGGCAATGCATCACGGCACTGGTATCTAGCCGGCAATGTGGAAAATTGCCCAGGTATGTCCTGTACACAAGAAACAGGGCAAATCCAACCCGGCCAATTACCGCCCCATCAGTCTACCCTCGATCATCAGTGAAGTGATGGGAGGGGTCACGAAGAGTGCGGTTAAGCAGCACTTACTCAGCAATAACCTGCTCATTGACGCTCAGTTTAGTTTCTGACAGTGTCACTCCGCTCCTGACCTCATTACAGCCTTGATTCAAACATGGACAAAAGGGCTGAAATCTAGAGGTGAAGTGAGAGTGACAGCCCTTGATGTCAAAGCAGTATTTGACTGAGTATTGCATCAAGGAGCCCTAGCAAAACTGGAGTCAATGGGTATCAGGAGTAAAACTCTCCACTGGTTAGATTCATACCTGGCAGAAAGGAAGATGGTTGTGGAGGTTGATCATCTCAGCTCCAGGATATCACTGCAGGAGTTCCTCGGGGTAGTAATCTGGGCCCAACCATCTTCAGCTGCTTCATTGATAACCTTCCTTCCATCATAAGGTCAGAAGTGGGGATAACGCCAATAAAAGTGTCAATCATCCAAACCCTTTAAAGTCTCAATAACAAAAGCCACAAATCCATGAAACCACTTAACCTTGTGTAAATAAAAAATGTGAAATTGACAGCAGAGATCAGAGAGCCTGACCTGTTATTTAAACAATAGTTCCTCTGGGAGTAGCTGTCCAACAAATTTAATGGATGTTTGGACTCTCAGACAAGCAACCATAATGAGCCTAGACATCTATCATTCTTGTTGAAACAGTTGTGCCCCAGGGGGAGCATTGCTTGATTGACAGCTCAGACTGTCTGATCTCTGCTGTCAATTTCACAATGTTTATTTACACAAGGTTAAGAGGTTTCAAGTGTTGGTGGTTTTGGCTATTGATACTGTAAAGGGTTTAAGAAAGTTGGAAAGTTTATTTAATAGTCGGCTTACATTAACACTGCAATGAAGTTACTGTGAAAATCCCCTAGTCGCCACACTCCAATGCCTGTTCGGGTACACTGAGAGAGAATTTAGCACGGCCAATCCACCAAACCAGCACGTCTTTTAGACTGTGGGAGGAAACCCACGCAGACAGGGGGAGAATGTGCAAACTCCACACAGACAGTGACCCAAGCCGGGAATCGAACCCAGGTCCCTGGCACTATGAGACAGCAATGCTAACCACTGTGCTACCATGCCACCCAGGGTTTGGATGATTGACACTTTTGTTGGCTTGAAGTGAAATGACTTCTTTTCACCATTGATATGAATGAATTACCATTTTCATTTCTTTACATCCTACTGTCACCACAGGGTTCCCTGGTTCTATGCAGTGAGTGGGTCAATGGGCATGGAAGTTCCATAGCTTGCTAAAGGAAACATAAGAGCACATAGAGGGTGGGTGGAAAGTCAGAGTCTGGCATGAGAGGGGCCTTTTGAATTTACCTTTTAAAAGGTCCCCTCATGCAGATTAGGGTTCATGATTACCCTGAGAGAAACTTTGAAAACTTGACCGGGCTCTGTGAAAATCGTGGAGAATTACAAGATGCCTATCTCTGCAATGCAGCAGGCTAAGTCAGGAGTGCTGTATGGAGGCTTCTGGCTGGAGCCTGCACCCCTTTAAATACACTCCCAAAAATCACATAGCGCTGGAATGGGGTCAGGAATCCCAGAATCAGGACCCTCCTGTCATTATTAAAGGGTCATCCCAACTTGGTGAAAATCCAGGCCATTCCTTCACTGTCACTGAGTAAAAGCCCCTTCTGAGTGTATCTACACTACATGGAATGCAATGTTTCAAGAAGGCGGGCGGCATTGAAAAGCATTGTTTCTTGTGTGCTATACAGACAAAGCATACCGTTCATAGAGTACATATGGGAGCAGGAATGGAGAGGGTGTAGATGGGCGGCGGCACGGTGGCACGGTGGTTAGCACTGCTGCCTCACAGCGCCAGGGACTCGGGTTCGATTCCACCCACTGTCTGTGCGGAGACTGCACGCCCTCCCCGTGCCTGCGTGGGTTTCCTCCGGGTGCTCCGGTTTCCTCCCACAGTCCAAAGATGTGTGCGGGTTAGGTGGATTGGCCATGCTAAATTGCCCCTTAGTGTTGGGAGGATTAGCAGGGTTACGGGGATAGGGCCTGGGTGGAATTGTGGTCGGTGCAGACTCGATGGACCAAATGGCCTCCTCCTGCACTGTAGGGATTCTATTCTAAGACGGCTCACCACCACCTTCTCAAGGGTAAGTAGGGATGGGCAATACATACTAGCCTAGCCAACAACACCCTCATCCTGTAAAAAAAAAGAACAATTGCTCTGTTTAGGGGGAAAAGAAAACTTGCTTGAATGTGCAAAGTATTTTCCGCAGAATGATTGAGAGGGCCTGTTTCTTACTGAAGCTACAGTACTGAAGGTAGGACTAGCACGGCCTCCTATGCCTGGCTTCTTTGCTGTCATGCAGGACGTGCTGCTCGGTTTCACGCAGGTTGGTCTCTGGTATTACTTTGACATTGTTCCGGCATGTCTCCCTGATAAAGAAAACACTTCTTTAGGTGCCAGTCTCACTGCCTGCCCTGACCCCTGCACCCCCCCCCCCCCCCACCTCCCCGTCCAGAAGGAAACGTTCCTGTTCGCTCTCTCTCAGAGTGGGCGATGTTGATATGGGTTGCATCCTGAGATGCAGCAATTACAAGTGTTCCAGGGCTCGAAAGGGAAACAATAGCCCTTTATGTCTGCAGTGATGTGACAGGTGAATGAATGGCAATGACTTTCACTCAAGATGCAAAGTTCTTTAATCAGCGTTACTGTCGGTACAAACACAAGAAGGTCTCAGTGCAGACCAGCCTGTTTTGCACAGGGCTTTGTGTGGAGATTGGAAGGTATCCCTGACAGCAAACGTTGACCGATTAGATCAGTAAAAACCAAAGGCTGCAGAGCACGGTGTAATATCGTCACAGAACCAAAAGCCATCAACATCTGAAAAAATCAGCAGAGGAAAGGATGAGTCTGAAATGAGACACCGAGCTGTAATCATTCAGGGGATCGTAGCCAAGGTCAACTTCCGTTTTTTTATGGACCCCTGCACATGTTTGTAATGTAGATACAAAGACTTGCATTTCAATATCACCTTTCATGACCTTGTGACATCCCAAAACGTTTTAAAGCTAACATATTACTTTCGAACGGTTGCTGTTGCAACAGTCAATTTGTGCACAGCAAGCTCCCATAAACAGTGACCTGCAAATGACCAGATAACCATTGTTTGTGTGCTGTTGATTGAGGAGAGCAAATACTGACCAGGACCCCGGGGAGAACTCACCGGCCAGAGTTTTACCGGCCTGCCCGCCGCGGAGGAGGGGCGGCCCATGGAAAGGTCCGTTGACCTCAGATGGGATTTTACGGTTTTGGGACGAGTGAGGACGGGAAATCCCCACCCGTAGGATCACAGAATCATAGAAACCCCACAGTGCAGAAGAG
Source organism: Mustelus asterias (assembly GCF_964213995.1). Classification (NCBI taxonomy): domain Eukaryota; kingdom Metazoa; phylum Chordata; class Chondrichthyes; order Carcharhiniformes; family Triakidae; genus Mustelus; species Mustelus asterias. Next base: position 88,470,263 of record NC_135813.1, on the reverse strand, counting down.
GCCATTCAGCCCATCAAGCCTGCACCAGTTGCTCTTCTTCTCAATATTTTCCTGGAATCTTTCCTGTCAACCTGAGAGGGCAAAGGGGGCATCGGTTCAGTGTTTTACTCAAAACAAAATGGTCATTCGGCAGTGCAGCACTCGCACACCACTGCACTGGAATCGATCAGTGTGCTCACATTGTGGAGGCAGAACCTGTTGACTCACAAACAATAAAGTCACAGCGAACACGATCATGGTAAACATCCCAGTTAGATCAACTCTTAATCTTCCTTACTTAAGGGTTTCCAGCCTCATCAGTGTAACCTCATCTATGTATAGTTATAAGGGGAGGTGATGGCTGAGTGGTAATATCAGGGCAGCACGGTGGCACAGTGGCTGGTACTGCTGTCTCACAGCGCAAACGACCTGGATTCGATTCCCAGCTTGGGTCACTGTCTGTGTGGCATTTGCACGTTCCCCCCGTGTCTGTATGGGTTTCCGCCGGGTGCTTCAATTTCCTCCCACAGTCCGGAAGCCGTGCTGGTTAGGTGCATTGGCCATGCTAAATTCTCCCTCAGTGTACCCGAACAGGCGCCGGAGTGTGACAAATAGGGGATTTTCATAGTAACTTAATTGCAGTGTTAATGTAAGCCTACTTGTGACTAATAAATAAACCTGATTTAAATATTGCCAGACTATTAATCCAGAAACTCAGCTAATGTTCTGCGGACCCGCGTTCGGATCCTGCCATGGCAGGTAGTGGAATTTGAATTCAATAAAAAATATCTGGAATTAAGAATCTACTGATGACCATGAAACCATTGTCGATTGTCAGAAGGACCAATCTGGTTCACTAATGTCCTTTGGGGAAAGGAATCTATCTTTCTTACCTGGTCTGGCCTACATGTGACTCCAGAACAACAGCAATGTGGTTGACTCTTAACTGCCCTCCAAGGGCAACTAGGGATGGGCAATAAACGCTGGCCCAGCCAGCGACGACCATGCCCCACGAATGAATAAAACACCTGTCCTCAATATTTAATAGTCTTTGTCCTGGTACCACTCTGGTGAATCTGCACTTCACCCATCCCTGAGTAGTGCCCAGGACTGAACGCAGTATTTAGAATCATAGAAACCCTACAGTGCAGAAGGAGGCCATTCGGCCCATTGAGTCTGCATCAATTACAGTCCCACCCAGGCCCGTAACCCCACATATTTATCCCGCTAATCCCTGTAACTTACGCATCCTGGGACATTAAGGGGCAATTTAGCATGGCCAATCCACCTAACCCGCACATCTTTGGACTGCGGGAGGAAACCGGAGCACCCAGAAGAAACCCATGCAGACACGGGGAGAACGTGCAAACTCCAGACAGACAGTGACCTAAGCTGGGAATCGAACACAGGTCCCTGGAGCTGTGAGGCAGCAGTGCTGACCACTGTGCCACCGTGTCACCCGTTTGAAATAGTATCCAACCAGAACGTTATAGAAATGTAACTCATAATTTTTATCCCTTTGTATTCTAGTCCTCCGAAACAAAGGTCAACTCTCTGTCTAAACCTCTCCATGGTTTAAGGTGAATGAAGTTGTTCAGTTTGGTCAGAGTTGAGGCCAAACCAGCTGACTCACCACTAAGGTCAGGAAGCAAAGCCGGACGTGGCATGATGTAAAACAGCTGGCACTGCGGCTGGAGTTTTACACTGCAGCGAGATCCAGCCCTTTCTTTCATCTTCAATCGCGCGTACAAACAACTCATATCACCGTGTTAAGCTTTCTTCTTCAATTCCGAGCTTTGCCCTGCCACAGATTGGCCGAGCTAATGATTGATGGGCTGGCACAGAGTCCGATGTTTGCCTCCCTGCCCACTTCACCCAAATAAAGCAACAAACTGGTTCAGGGTTCTGAGCAAACACACCTGCAACATCTGGATTAGGCAGAGCCTGCCAAGCCTCACCTCTGCAGCCCGCCCCACTCTTTGAACTCAGTTGGGCATCCCAAGACCTGTCATTAACTTTACTTGTTTCCTTTTGTCCCCAGGCTTGAAGGTAGCGAGATTCGTGTTTGATATTCTTTTTCACTTTAATCCTTTTTCTTTGATATGTTTATGTTTTGCAGTTAAAGGATTTGCTGAAAGGTCGTCTGCACTTGACATGAGTCCCATTTCTGAAAGTGCATCCTGACAACGTAATCTTTGGAAACTAAAGTTTAGTTTATTTATTAGTGTCACAAGTAGGCTTACATTAACACTGCAATGACGTTACTGTGAAAATCCCCTAGTTGCCACACTCCGGCGCCTGTTCGGGTACACTGAGGGAGAATTTAACATGGCCAGTGCACCTAACCAGCATGTCTCTGGACTGTGGGAGGAAACCGGAGCACCCACAGGAAACCCATGCCGACACGGGGAGGATGTGCAGACTCTGCACAGACAGTGACCCAAGCCGGGAATCGAACCTGGGTCTCTGGCACTGTGAGGCAGCAGTGCTAATCACTGTGCCACCGTGCCACCTTTAAACCCAGACTTAGTATGTTTTGGGCTTCAAGAAAGAGTAAAATTGGACGAATTGCAGCTCCTTAGAGGGCACCCAGCAGTAGGGGGGTGAATTTAAATGTCATTTTCCTCTATCATTGGAGTTTTTCTTTTGCTGTGACTATCTAGTGCGTGGTCCATGTTAATATTTTAGACATAATGATTTGTTCTGGGAAGATCAAATTGTAAAATGCAAGTCAACTAAAATACTGGGCTTTAGAGATTGCCAAAACATCTCAGGAGATGACACTTCCGAAGGTTACCTCCATTTGTTCAATAATGTCAGAGTAGAGGATAAAACAGCAGCTGGGTTTACTTAGCTGGAGAACTGGCGCCAACTGCTTGCAAAGATGTGCAGTCCAGAGAGATTTTTTGTTTTGGGTGTTAGAGCTAAATTAGGTTAAAAGCACTCAGTGAACACTGAAAGGCTACATCGTCTTGGAGATGGTGGAGTTTAAGAAGGTGCTCTGTTTTCAATTGATCAAATATTCTGCAGCAGAGAAAGAGGCTATACCAAAAAGATATAGCTGTTAGCAGGCTCAGTTAGGGCTCAGAGAAGCCCTGGGAGCTGTTTGGTGCAGCTGTCCGTTGCAGTTTGGACCTCATGCAGTTTTCAGCTCATAGAGAAGTCCTGGGAGCTGTTTTGTGCAGTAAGGGATCAGGAGACATCCTTGCCACAGAAAATCAGCCGGCATAATTAAGGACCCCACGCACCCCAGATATTCTTTCTTCCGCCTTCTTCCATCGAGAAAAAGATACAAAAGTCTGAGGTCACGTACCAACTGACTCAAGAACAGCTTCTTCCCTGCTGCTGTCAGACTTTTGAATGGACCTACCTCACACTAAGTTGATATTCCTTTACACCCTAGTTATGACTGTAACACTACATTCTGCACCCTCTCCTTTCCTTCTCTATGAAGGGTATGCTTTGTCTGTATAGCGCATGAGGAACAATACTTTTCACTGTATGTTAAGACATGTGACAATAATAAGGCAAATCAAATCAATAAAGGGGAGCTGAGAAGGTGGTAAGTCACGGGTTCCAAGTTGGTGGCAGTTAGGGCTCAGAGAAGCCTTTTATAGCTCAGTGCAGCCCAGAGACTGGAGTTCAGAGCAGTCCAGGGATTCCATGGGCCCGACTATCCCAACCTTTTATGAAAGTGTGTGAGTGCTGTAATGATTACAGTAAAGCCATATCATTCCCGACTTCCTCTTTCGCAAATTCACTTATCCACACAACAGTCCTTGGGCACCAGGTCGCCCATTGTGGTCCTAAATGTTTGCTTATCCACAGTCTTAAACATTAAGAGCAGAAACCAACTTTGGAAAATGCCAAAAAAAAGAAAAAAAAAGTTTCAAAAAAGGAAGGTGTCAATAGGTTACCTGCAGTAGAAAGTGTGCACTGCGCGTGCATTGTCTGCTACTGTTTGCTCATGGGTGTTCTTTGTTGCAGCGATTAAATTCCTGATCGCAGTCCACTTCCACTCTCAAGTAAAGCACTGGAAGTGTGATAAATGTTACATCGGAAGGGATTTTCCAGCCCTTCCCGCCGGAGGGATCTTCCAGTCCCGCTGAAGGTGAATGGCCCCACCCTCCCCCATGACAGGTTCCCCGGCGGTGGGACAGGTGAGTCACAAAGCACCATAGACATTGGCAGGACTGGAAAACCCATCGGCGGCCAATGATGAGCCGCCTCTGCCTCTGGAAGACCCATTGCCCGGTGGGGTTGGGGGGGGGGGAGGTTTCTCCAAAAATGCCTCTTTAAAATTAATAAGAGCATCGTTTTTATGGACTTTGATCCTTTCTACACATCACATGTTCGGATGACCGGACCCTATCTAATTGACTCCTGTATGTTTGTCATTCACGATTTCACCATGGGGAGGCGATGGCCTAGTGGTATTATCACTAGACTATTAATCCAGAAACTCAGCTAATGTTCTGGGGACCCAGGTTCGAATCCCGCCACGGCAGATGGTGGAATTTGAATTCAATAAAAAGTATCTGGAATTAAGAATCAACTGACGGCCATGAAACCATTCACGATTGTTGGAAAAACCCATCTGGTTCACTAATGTCCCTTTAGGGAAGGAAATCTGCTGTTCTTACCCGGTCTGGCCTACATGTGACTCCAGAGCCACAGCAATGTGGTTGACCCTCAACTGCCCTCCAAGGGCAACTAGGGATGGGCAATAAATGCTGGCCCAGCCAGCGACGCCCATGTCCCACGAATGAATGCAAAAACACCAGCAGTAATGCAACACAAGAAGGCACTTGCATTTAAAAACTCTTAGGGCGGAATTTTCCCAACCCGCCCACCACGGGAATCTCCGCGGGCAGGACGCGAACCATGCAAAGTTACGGGGATGGGGCCTGGGTGGGATTGTTGCCGGTGCAGACTCAATGGCCCGAATGGCCTTGGGCGCAGTGAAATGCTAAATACATTTACAAATCCCACTACTTGTACTTGTTCCAACTGGGTAGGAAGAAGCTCAGAATAAAGAAAGATTCAACAACATCAAGGATGAGAGACAAATACGGTGGCATTCCAGCTATCCAAAGATCAGTTGTTAGCACCCTCACCAATCCCAATCTGAAATAGTCTCATCAACATGATACTTGAGATGAAGTGGCTGACCTCTCTATTAAAAATTCATTCGATGTACATCTTGTGTAAATACTGGAAAGAAAATACTACATGCTATGTTTTGATTTTATATCTTAATTATCAATTATCATTATCTTTAATTCAGAAGGTTGTGAGTTCAGATCATTCACTCCAGCTACTTGAACACCAGGTCTCCTCTGAAATTTCAGTGCCGTGCCATACTGAGGGAGTGCTGCTCTGCCTTTCAGACACGACCTTAAGCTGAGGCTCCAACTCCCCTCTCAAGTAGATGCAAAAGATCCCATTAAGAACCCAAAGAACAACATGGGTGTTATCCCCCGGTGTCAAAACTCAACCCTCGACTGACGCCAACTGGAAACTGCTGATCCGGTCATGATTACGTTGCTGTCTGTGGGAGCTTGCTGTGCGCAAATAGATTGCCACGTTTCCTATATTGTGACAGTGAGTGCACTTCAAGGAACTTAGTTGGTGGTGAGATGTTTGGGACAGTCAGAGTGGGGTTTTCTGGCGGTGCTTGTCCCAAATCCCGCCCGAGGTCACCAGATCTTTGCATGGCCCATGTCCCACCCGCTGAGATTCCCGTGGGTGGGCAGGATGGGAAAATTCCACCCCATGAGTCTTTAAACTCAACTTCCTTCCTGCTTTCATGTGTTGCATTAGTTTATACACATACACATTATTCTCCGTGGTTCTTGTGTAGTAGTGATATCTTGCTCACTCTATAAACCTCTTTAAATGTAATAAGAACATAGTTTTCATTGCCTTTTATCCCTTCTCCATGTCACATGTTAGAATGTCTGGAACCTATCTAAGTGACTCCCATCGGAAAGAATTTTTCACCCCCCCCCCCCCCCCCATGGGGCACTGGGTTTTCCAGCCGTGGCGCAGCTCACCATTGGCTGCCGGTTGGTCTTCCAGTCCCGCCGATGTCCATGGCACTTTGTGTGACTCACCTGTCCCACCGCCGGGAAACACGTCACAGGGGTGGGGGGGGGGGGGGGGGGCATTCGTGGGACTGGAAGATCCCACCGGTGGGAAGGGCTGGAAAATGTAAAATTTGTCACACTTCCACTGCTTTACTTGAGAGTGGAAGTGGACTGTGATCAGGAATTTAATCGCAAAGAACACCCACGAGCAAACAATAGCAGACAATGCACGCGCAGTGTGCACTTTCTACTCTCAAGTTCCAATTAGTTGGTTTAAAGAGTTGTGTTACAGAAGCTGTCTGGTTTAACCACAAGATAGAATCATAGAAAGAATCATAGAAACTCTGCAGTGTAGAATGAGGCCATTCAGGCCATCGAGGCTGCACCGACAACAATCCTACCCAGGCCCTATCCTCGTAACCCCACATATTTACCCCACTAATCCCTCTAACCTACGCATCCCAGGGCACTAAGGGGCAATTTAGCATGGCCAATGCACCTAACCCGCACATCTTTGGACTGTGGGAGGAAATCGGAGCACCCGGAGGAAACCCACGCTGACACTTGGAGAACGTGCAGATCCCACATAGACAGTGACCCAAGCTGGGAATCAAATCCAGGTCCCTGGAGCTGTGAGGCAGCCGTGCTAATCACTGTGCCACCGTGCCGCCCATACTAGCTGATGCACCAGAAGATAACTGGTTTAAACCAGCTGATGCCCCATCGAGGTCACCAAGGGGGATATTTTTAGTATTCGATGCTGGTTACGTGTGGTGTGTGAGTCAGCGAAGGAACCCTGTGCCACCTTAAAGGGGGCAGAGCCTCACCAACTTACATTTATATAGCACCTTCAGCATAATAAACCATTCCACGGTGCTTCAGCGAATCAGAGTGGGAGATGTTAGGACAGGTGACCGACAGCCCGAAGACATTACACATTTCTCAATGTTTCAGAGACTTTCCCCAGGAGGATATACGCAATTTTCCCACATCTGTGAGCTGGACTTTAACGTGACACGAGAAAAACCAATCCATCATCCCACTGACTGACCGTCCCTCTCAAAGCAAACTCACTTGACAGGAGCTATCGATTGATTAATTTCAGAACACCAAGCAAAGAACATGTCAAACTTCAGAGACTAGGAGTGAACTTTCACAAGATTTCCGTGAATTCCTTGAAGTTTTTTCTTCTGAAGTGTTTTAGGTGTATTATTTCTGTGAGGAGTTGGGGAAGATTTCTCGCGTGTGTTTGGTGCAGTGAAAGGCTAAACACATTTACAAAGATCATATTAATGATTTCATGATAACTACGCACAGAGGGAGTCATACACCCATGGTTTTGAAGTTATGATCGAACCTATTAGTTATTGCCACTGAGGGTGAGAAGTTTAATGGTGACTGTGGTGAACCATAGATGGTTACCACTATGGGTACTGAACCATAGATGGTTAGCACTATGGGTACTTGTACATATGTTACTGTTGTCACTGTTGGGGTTAGGGTTGGGGGTGTTCTACCTGTTGATATTGTTCTGTGGTACACTCTGGTTGGCTCCGCCTACCTGTAGGAGTATAAAGGTCACTGCACTGCCTGGTGACCCTTTAGTCTGGGATTGTATTGTTATGCACTATGCTCCATTCTTGTTACTAATAAAAGCCTTTATTTCCCGGGTACGATCCAGCCTCCCGAGTGATTTAATCGCGCATCAGTGACTTTGACTGGATTCTCCCACCTCGCTGCAGCTGGGGTTCTCCAGTCCCGCTGCAGTGAACAGAGATTGGGCTGAGCGCCAAATTCTCCGTTCTCACTGGCAGCAGTGGCGAGGCATGAACACACCCGGAGAATTGCGGACACGGACTATTACAGTGCTAAATGGGGAAGACCCAAGCATCCCATTGAATGCGCCCTCCGGAGACCTTGCACAGTCAGTGGACTGATTTCCTTTTGTGGAGAGGTTGAGTAGGTTGGGTCTGTACTCATTGGTAGAAGAATGAGAGATGGCATTACTGAGACAGATAGGATTCTCAGGGACCTTGACAGGGTAGATGCTGAGAGGTTGTTTCCTCTTGTGGTAGAGTCTAGAACCAGAGGGCAGAATCTCAGAGTAAAGGGGTCACCCATTTAAGACAAAGATGAGGAGGAATTTCTTCTCTCAGAGGGGAGTGAATCTGTGGAATGAATCTGTGGAATTCTTTGCCGCAGAGGGTTGTAGAGGTCGGGTCGTTAAGTATGTTTAAGGTTGAGATAGAGAGATTTTTAATCAGTAAGGGAATCAAGGGTTATGGGGATAAGGCAGAAAAGTGGAGTTGAAGATTATTGAGCGGCACGGTGACACAGTGGTTAGCACTGCTGCCTCATAGCGCAAGGGTTCGATTCCGGCCTCGGGTCACTGCCTGTGCAGAGTCTGCACGTTCTCCCCGTGTCCGTGTGGGTTTCCTCCGGATGTTCCAGTTTCCTCCCACGCTCCAAAGATGTGCAGGTTAGGTTGATTGGCCGTGCTAAATTGACCCTCAGCGTCAGGGGGACTAGTTGGCCAAATCCATGAGGTTATGGGGATAGGGCCTGGGTGCGATTGGTGTCGGTGCAGGTTCGATGGGCTGAACTGTAGGGATTCTATGATTCAATGATTATCACATCAGGTCAATCATGGTGTCATTCAATAGTGGAGCAGACTCGACGGGCCGAATTATCTAATTCTGCTCCTCCAGTTTATGGTCTAAGGTCTTATGGACCAGATTCCCCAACCCCCTTTCCAGAGTGTCAGTGCTTAAACTGACGCACCCAACTTCCACCAACATCCCACTGCACTCATTCCTTTAAACCTTTCTCTAAAACAACAGAGGGAAGCAATCTGTAAATCTTTGTTTCATTGCTTTTGTTAGTGATGGTGACATTTACTTTGAATCTTTATAAGATGGAGTCCCACACAGGCTAGCAGCGCAGGGTTGATGGAAGGAATGGGCTGAATGGCCTCTTCTTGTTCCTATATTGAATCCAGTGAGATTCCAAAGGAAAATTCCAAGATCTTAAATCAAAGGGGGCAGTACGCAACGATACAGTGATGAAGTGATCTTGTGCGTGATTCTTTTAGCAAACACTGGAGGGTTTGGGAGGGTGACTGTTGGCATCTATAAGCCAACATTCCTCACTGACCTGCGGGCAACCTTTGTACTGCAGCATTTTGCCGTGCCAATAATGGGCAGTGATCTGCAGACCAAATAGTCAAGAATATCGGCAGAATCTACAAAACTAAACCGGGGAAATGGGTGGAATCAGACCAAAGAACAACACCACCTCAAGCTGGGCAGCTGAGTGAGTCTGACCAGAGGTTTTATTTTTAGTTCTTATTATTTATATATTGGTTGGAAGCAAATAAGTCTTTTATATCAAGCAAATCTTTTATATCACCAGGAGATGGCCTAGTGGTATTATCGCGAGACTATTAATCCAGAAACTCAGCTAATGTTCTGGGGACCCGGGTTTGAATCCCCCACGGCAGACGGTGGAATTTGAATTCAATAAAAAGCATCTGGAATTAAGAATCTACTGATGACCATGAAGCCATTGTCGATTGTCGGAAAAACCCATCTGGTTCACTCATGTCCTTTGGGGGAGGAAATCTGCCGTCCTTACCTGGTCTGGCCTACATGTGATTCCAGAGCCACAGCAATGTGGTTGATTCTCAATTGCCCTCTGAACAAGGGCAACTAGGGATGGGTAATAAATGCTGGCCAGCCAGCGATGCCCATGTCCCACAAATGAATTTTTTTAAAAGTGGAAAGGCCAATGAATACACGGTGATGTGCGGCTTAGTTTGGAATGAGATGGGGAATATACTCAGAAGCAGATTGAACAGCGGGGGTTAAAGTGTTGAGTGGTAAAGTGCGCGTGGGGAAGAACATTTCTTTGTCAACATAAATATAAAAGAATGCACAAACCAAAAACTAAACTCAAATGCTCCCACTTCTCTCCTGAAGCTCTATCACACAATTTGAACTGCGCTGTTATATTATATTCAGGCATCTATCTACAGTCGGTACGTTTTGTACCTCATTATTTTCATAGAATAACTGTCATCACATCTTAAGGCCTCTCCCACCCAATTATTCTCCAAATCAGATATTGCCCACCTGACATCCCTTTTGTGAATGTGTCGGAAAGAAATGGCAGATGGAGTTCAATCCTGATAAATGCGAAGTGATGCATTTTGGTAGAACTAACATAGGGGGGAGCTATACGATAAATGGCAGAGCCATAAAGGGTGTAGATACGCAGAGGGACCTGGGTGTGCAAGTCCACAGATCCTTGAAGGTGACGTCACAGGTAGAGAAGGTAGTGAATAAGGCATATGGCATGCTTGCCTTTATAGGACGGGGCATAGAGTATAAAAGTTGGGGTCTGATGTTGCAGTTGCATAGAACGTTGGTTCGGCCGCATTTGGAATACTGCGCCCAGTTCTGGTCACCACACTACCAGAAGGACATGGAGGCTTTAGAGAGAGTGCAGAGGAGGTTTACCAGGGTGTTGCCTGGTATGGAGGGGCTTAGTTATGAGGAGAGATTGGGTAAACTGGGGTTGTTCTCACTGGAAAGACGGAGGATGAGGGGTGACCTAATAGAGGTGTATAAAATTATGAAAGGCATAGATAGGGTGAACGGTGGGAAGCTTTTTCCCAGGTTGGTGGTGACGTTCACGAGGGGTCATAGGTTCAAGGTGAGGGGGGGGGGGGGAGGTTTAACACGGATATCAGAAGGAGATATTTTACACAGAGGGTGGTGGGGGGCCTGGAATGCGCTGCCAGGCAAGGTGGTGGAGGCGGACACACTGGGAACGTTTAAGACTTATCTAGATAGCCACATGAACGGAGTGGGAATGGAGGGATACAAAAGAATGGTCTAGTTTGGACCAGGGAGCAGCGCGGGCTTGGAGGGCCGAAGGGCCTGTTCCTGTGCTGTATTGTTCTTTGTTCTTTGAAACTTCTGAAAAGAAACAGTTTCTCTGTACCTTTCAGAGTCTTTTCCCTGCGATGTAGCCCAATGATTGTTAGCAAGATCCTGCCACTTGTTTGAGTGGAATGGATGACATTAGAAGGGTGTTAATTGAATACTTCTCATTGGTCTTCACTCAGGGGAAGGAGAACTTTGGTACAGAATTCGGGAAAAGGGACTGTGAGGAACTTGAACAGTTTGACATGGGAAATGGGGAGGAATTGGAGGTTCTGACCAGCTTAAAAGTGGACAGATCCCCAGGCCCGGATGAATTGCATCCCAGGCTACTGTGAGAGGCAAGGCAGGAAATTGCAGGGACTCAAAAGCAAATCTTTAATTCCCCTCTGGCCACAGGGGAAGTTATGATGTGGAGATGCTGGCATTGGACTGGGGTAAGCACAGTAAGAAGTCTCACAACACCAGGTTAAAGTCCAACAGGTTTATTTGGTAGCAAAAGCCACCAGCTTTCGGAGCGCTGCTCCTTCATCAGGTGAGTGTGAGTTCTGTTCACAAACAGGGCATATAAAGACACAAACTCAATTTACAAAATAATGGTTGGAGCGCGAGTCTTTACAGGTAATCAAGTCTACAAAATAATGTCCGGAATGATCTTGATTATCTGTAAAGACTCGCATTCCAACCATTATTTTGTAAATTGAGTTTGTGTCTTTATATGCCCTGTTTGTGAACAGAGCTCCCACTTCCCTGATGAAGGAGCAGCAAGCGCTCCGAAATCTAGTGGCTTTTACTACCAAATAAACCTGTTGGACTTAAACCTGGTGTTGTGAGACTTCTTACAGGGGAAGTACCAGAGGACTGAGGGATGGCGAATGTGATTCCACTTTTCAAGAAGGGTGATAGAAATGTACCAGGAAATTACAGACCGGTGTCAGTGGTTGGGAAACTACTAGAGAAAATTCTGAAGGAGAGAATTTATCTGCACTTGGAAAGGCATGGGTTAATTAGGGATAGTCAGAGGGAGGTCAGGCCTAACCAAAAGTGATTGAGTGTGTGGATGAGGGAAGTGCAGTGGATGTAGTTTATATGGATTTTAGCAAAGTCTTTGCCAAGGTCTCACATGAAAGAGTGATTGAGAAGGTTGAAGCACATGGAATTCAGAGAAACTTGGCGAGATGGATCCAAAACTCGCTCTGTAATAGGACACAAAGGGTGGTGGTAGACGGCTGTTTGAGTGACTGGAGGCCTGTGTCCAGTGGCGTACCACAATGTTCAGTGCTGGGTCCTTTATTGTTTGTTATATACATAAATGATATAGATGATAATGTGGGGAGGCTGATAAGTAAGTTTGCAGATGACACTAAGATTGGTAGGTGGTGAAGAAGCTACAGGAAGATATAGATGAGTTGGTCAGATGGGTCAAGCGGTGGCAGATGGTATTTATCCCTGATAAGTGTGAGGTGATGCACTTTGGAAGAAGTAACAAGGGAGTATTTAATGAATGGCAGGGCACTAAGACGCGAAGAGGAACAGATGCGTCTTGGGGTTCTTATTGATAGATCCCTGAAGATAGGAGAATAGGTGACTAGGATCGTTCAGCAGGCATATGGGATGCTTGCTGTCATCAGTTGTGGTATAGAGCAAGGGTCTCCAAACTACGGCCCACGGCCCACATCCGGCCCGCAGCGGGCTAACATCTGGCCCGCAGCCAGTGGGGCGGGACGGGATGCCCGCTGCCGAAAACACTCCTGCATCCGGAACCCCGCCGCTGACTCAGGATCCAGACGCGGGGACGGAAGCCACAGGCCGGACATTTGCTGCCGCTCCGCGCGGTGTCTGATGAACCCATGGGAATCCCTGCCCTCTTTACCGGCCTATTGTCCAATCAGAGCTGCCGTCCTGTGACTGACAGTTCATTAAACGAATCAGCAATTGAGACATCTGTTATCCAATTGCCGCTCTGCATTGACTGAGTGGCAACTGCTTTATCCAATCCGTAAGCTCCATCTGTCTGAAATGAGCGAGAACAATGACAATGATGGCGGCAATTCAGACCAATTCAGTTATGGAAGGAAAAAAGAAAAGAAAAGTGGACAGTGAGTGCCGCCTGTTTAATGAAGAATGGGATGTAAACTACTTCTTTCTACAAGCAGGTGATAAAGCCTTAAGAACAAAGAACAATACAGCACAGGAACAGGCCCTTCGGCCCTCCAAACCTGTGCCGCTCCCTGGTCCAAACTAGACCATTCTTTTGTATCCCTCCATTCCCACGCCGTTCATATGGCTATCTAGATAAGTCTTAAACGTTCCCAGTGTGTCCGCCTCCACCACCTTGCCCGGCAGCGCATTCCAGGCCCCCACCACCCTCTGTGTAAAATAGGTCCTTCTGATATCCGTCTTAAACCTCCCCCCCTTCACCTTGAACCTATGACCCCTCGTGAACGTCACCACCGACCTGGGGAAAAGCTTCCCACCGTTCACCCTATCTATGCCTTTCATAATTTTATACACCTCTATTAAGTCTCCCCTCATCCTCCGTCTTTCCAGGGAGAACAACCCCAGTTTACCCAATCTCTCCTCATAACTAAGCCCCTCCATACCAGGCAACATCCTGGTAAACCTCCTCTGTACGCTCTCCAAAGCCTCCACGTCCTTCTGGTAGTGTGGCGACCAGAACTGGACGCAGTATTCCAAATGCGGCCGAACCAACGTTCTATACATCTGCAACATCAGACCCCAACTTTTATACTCTATGCCCTGTCCTATAAAGGCAAGCATTCCATATGCCTTATTCACCACCTTCTCCACCTGTGATGTCACCTTCAAGGATCTGTGGACTTGCACACCCAGGTCCCTCTGCGTATCTACACCCTTTATGGTTCTGCCATTTATCGTATAGCTCCTCCCTACATTATTTCTACCAAAATGCATCACTTTGCATTTATCAGGATTGGACTCCATCTGCCATTTCTTTGCCCAAGTTTCCAGCCTATCTATATCCTTCTGTAGCTTCTGACAATGTTCCTCACTATCTGCAAGTCCTGCCAATTTTGTGTCGTTCCCAAACTTACTGATCACCCCAGTTACACCTTCTTCCAGATCGTTTATATAAATCACAAACAGCAGAAGTCCCAATACAGAGCCCTGCGGAACACCACTAGTCACAGGCCTCCAGCCGGAAAAAGACCCCTCCACTACCACCCTCTGTCTTCTGTGACCAAGCCAGTTCTCCACCCATCTAGCCACCTCCCCCTTTATCCCATGAGATCCAACCTTTTTCACCAGCCTACCATGAGGGACTTTGTCAAACGCTTTACTAAAGTCCATATAGACGACATCCACGGCCCTTCCCTCATCAACCATTCTGGTCACTTCTTCAAAAAACTCCACCAGGTTAGTGAGGCATGACCTCCCTCTCACAAAACCATGCTGACTATCGTTAATGAGTTTATTCCTTTCTAAATGCGCGTACATCCTATCTCTAAGAATCTTCTCCAACAACTTCCCCACCACGGACGTCAAGCTCACCGGCCTATAATTACCCGGGTTATCCTTCCTACCCTTCTTAAATAACGGGACCACATTAGCTATCCTCCAATCCTCTGGGACCTCACCTGCGTCCAGTGATGAGACAAAGATTTGCGTCAGAGGCCCAGCGATTTCATCTCTCGTCTCCCTGAGCAGCCTTGGATAGATTCCATCAGGCCCTGGGGATTTGTCAGTCTTTATATTCTCTAACAAAGCTAACACTTCCTCCCTTGTAATGGAGATTTTCTCCAATGGTTCAACACTCACCTCCGAGATACTCCCAGTCAACACATCCCTCTCCTTTGTGAATACCGACGCAAAGTATTCATTTAGGATCTCCCCTACTTCTTTGGGCTCCAAGCATAATTCCCCACTTTTGTACCTGAGAGGTCCGATTTTTTCCCTGACAACCCTTTTGTTCCTAACGTATGAATAAAATGCCTTGGGATTCTCCTTAATCCTGTCTGCCAAGGACATTTCGTGACCCCTTTTTGCCCTTCTAATTCCCCGTTTGAGTTCTTTCCTACTTTCTTTGTACTCCTCCAGAGCTCCCTCCGTTTTTAGCTGCCTGGACCTAACATACGCCTCTCTTTTCTTTTTGACCAGTCCCTCAATTTCCCTCGTTATCCATGGTTCTCGAATCCTACCCTTCCTATCCTTCTTTTTTACAGGCATATGTGTGTCATATGCAACAAAACTGTTGCAGTTTTGAAAGGATACAATGTACGTCGGCACTATGAGACCAAACATGAACCAAGTTATTCCCAATTCACAGGAACACAGCGTTCGGAAAATTTTGAATCAATGCAACGCAGGTTGCTTTCCCAACAAGCTTTTTTTTCGCAGAAGATAACTGAAAATGAAGCTTTAACCAGGGCCAGTTACAAACTAGCTTATGTGTTGGCTAAAAGAGGAAAGCCATTCACGGATGAAGATCTCATCAAAGAGTGTATAATGGAAGCAGTGGAAGAGTTATGCCCAGAAAAAGCAAATCTGTTCAAAATCATCAGTCTTGCGCCAAATACTGTTGCTCGTAGAATTGAGGATATAGGAAGCAATATATTTCATCAAATTGCAGACAAAGCAAGAAATTTTCAGTTATATTCTCTCGCACTTGATGAATCGACTGATGTGTGTGACACATCACAACTCCTAATATTCATCCGTGGCGTCGACAGTGAATTTAATGTGACACAAGAATTAGCATCAGTGCATAGCATGCACAACACAGTAACTGGAGAAGACATCTTCAAAGAATTGCAAAAAACTGTGTTAGAATATAACCTGGAATGGAATAAACTGCAATGCGTGACAATTGATGGAGGAAAGAACATGTCTGGGGTGAAGAAAGGTTTGGTTGGACAAATCACAATAGCTTGTGAGGTTGGTGGATTCTCAAAGCCCATGTTTCTGCATTGCATTATCCATCAACAAGCATTGTGCGGAAAATATGTGGATATGTCTTGCGTTCTGAAATCTGTTGTTTCAACAGTGAACTTCATTCGATCTCACGGGCTTAATCATCGCCAGTTCATTTATAAAACTTTTTTTTTCTTTGGCCCCGAAAATGTGTAAAATATACGATGTGGCCCTCATACTGAAAAGTTTGGAGACCCCTGGTATAGAGTATAAAAGCAAGGAGGTAATGTTGCAGTTGTGGAGTGTTGGTTGGGCCACAGCTGGAATACTGTGTGCAGCTCCGGTCACCTCACGATAGGAAGGATGTGATTCCACTGGACAGGGTACAGCAGGGCAGAGCAATTATCCTGCTCTCACAGCCTTTCAGCTGCATTCCTTCCAGACATACCGACTGCCTGTAGAATAAAGTTGAATTTTAAACATTCCCCTTAAACATAAAAATCAATATATGTAAATCTATATCAATTCCACCACTCTCATCACACTGAGAGCTGTATTCGAGCTGTGAGTGCTGTACGAGGAGAGTGCTGCTTCTGACATTCAATTCACCAGGGTGTTACCTGGGATGAATCATAAGGAGAGACTGGATAGACTTGGATTGTTTTCTTTAGAGCAGAGAAGGCTGAGGGGGGACATGATTGAGGTGAATAAGATTATGAGGGATTTGGACAGGGTGAATAAGAAGCAGCTGTTCCCCTTGGTTGGTTGAGGGGTCAATAATAAGGGGGCATAGGATAAGGACAGGAGATTCAGAGGTGATTTGAGAAAGAATAAAAAATCACTCAGAAGGTGGTGAGAATCTGGAAAGCGCTGCCTGGGAAAGTAATGGAGGCTGGATTTAGAACAAAGAACAATACAGCACAGGAACAGGCCCTTCGGCCCTCCAAGCCCGCGCCGCTCCCTGGTCCAGACTAGACCATTCTTTTGTATCCCACCATTCCCACTCCGTTCATGTGGCTATCTAGATAAGTCTTAAACGTTCCCAGTGATCTGCCTCCACCACCTTGCCCGGCAGCGCATTCCAGGCCCCCACCACCCTCTGTGTAAAATACGTCCTTCTGATATCCGTGTTAAACCTCCCCCCCCTCACCTTGAACCTATGACCCCTCGTGAACGTCACCACCGATCTGGGAAAAAGCTTCCCACCGTTCACCCTATCTATGCCTTTCATAATTTTATACACCTCTATTAGGTCTCCCCTCATCCTCCGTCTTTCCAGTGAGAACAACCCCAGTTTACCCAATTTAATAAGCATTTGGATGAGCACTTGAAGTATCATTACATTCAAGGATGTGGGACAAGTGCGGGAAAATGGGATAAGAGCGACTTTGGTGTTAGTTATTGTTGGAGCAGACTCGATGGGCCGAAGGGCCTTTTCTGCACTGTACGACTGTATGATTCTAAGTAGGTTCACAGGATATGCAAAGAAATTCCATCATGACAAAAACCTGACGTTCCACAATCAGAGTAGCCAGCTTTCTGATTTATGTTCAGCTCATGTTTCTGTATTGTTTAAGTCATGTACTTTAGATCCATTAGGGAAGTTCCTCTTAAGCCAGCCTATTCATGAGAATTGCTGGAGGGTCGGAGTGCTGAGGCAGGCATGTGTTAATGGCCCTCTCTGACAAATTAGACCATTTGATGACATGTGTTTGCCGCTGCTTTCCTTTACCAGCTGCTGGATTGGTCGCTCAGCTGTCCCTGGCCATTCCTCACGACCGCCAGTCGACGATACCCTCCTCCGAGCCCAGCAGACATGTTTGCCGACCTCTTCGGAGCACCGACAGATGACGAGATAAATCAAGAAAGTTGACAGCAGAAAGACGAAGGGTTTTGGTATCTCTCTCTCTCTCACCCCGGAGGATGAAGGAATCTCTCGTGAACTCCAACCGCCCCCGGGGGCCTCCTGAGTGAACCCGTGATCTGAAAGAGCAAAGGGTTACATCGGGAAGAGGGTTCCTCTGGATCCGTGCCTCCTCTGCATGTGGCCGCACCTTTCAAAGAGTTTCAGTAACATCAATCAAAGTTAAGAGGATTTGACAGCAACACACAGCATTCCTGCTTCAACCCACACTGCCAAGACCTGAAGCGTTTGGCCAGCATAACAGTCTTAGCCAAAGAAAGATACAGTGTGAAGCCAATTGGTCAAACATTTCACTGTTGTTAGTGGGGACTTGCTGTAATGATGGTGGCTGCCATAATTTACATACTTAACAAAAAATTAATTCATTATTTTTCATGACTGAGAGAGACAACATAAATATAAGTTTTCCTTTAGTTATTGTTGGCACAGCATCAATCTTGGCAGTGCCAACTTTATTAACCATCTCCAGTTTCCCTGACAAGGTGATGGTTGGTCTTTTCTACTAACTTCCTGTGTGCTTTAAGAGGCACCTCCCTAATACATCGAAATTACACTCATTGATGAGTGAATCATAGAATCCTGCAGTGCAGAAGGAGGCCATTCGGCCCATCGAGTTTGCACCAACCACAATCCCACCCAGGCCCTATACCCATAAACCCATGCATTTACCCTAGCTCGTCCCCCTGACACTAAAGGCCAATTTAGCATGGCCAATTCACCCAACCCTTACATCTTTGGACTGTGGGAGGAAACCCACACAGACACGGGGAGAATGTGCAAACTCCACACAGACAGTGTCCCAAGCCGGGAATCGAACCCGGGTCCCTGGCGCTGAGAGACCACAGTGCTGACCACTGTGCCACCATGCCGCCAAGTGAAGATGTAAGAGCTGAACGTTAATCAGGAAAATACGTTACTCTCAAGGCAGAATTGGAGGCTTGTAAGGTTTCCAGCCTCCACTACCTTCTCAGGCAGTGGATTGCAGATTCCCACCACCTACCTAAACCCACATTCCATTCCTTTAATCAAATCTCCCCCCCCCCACGAAACCTCTTTTTCATAAACAAAAGTCCATTAGCTCCATCCTAAGTAAATATTACATGGCTGAAATGAGTAATTATCCTGCTCTCACAGCCTTTGAGCTGCATTCCTTCCAGACATACCGACTGCCTGTAGAATAAAGTTGAATTTTAAACATTCCCCTTAAACATAAAAATCAATATATGTAAATCTATATCAATTCCACCACTCTCATCACACTGAGAGCTGTATTCGAGCTGTGAGTGCTGTATGAGGAGAGTGCTGCTTCAGACATTTCTCTGCAGCAGTGCTGTCTGTACTTGAATAATGAATAAACGATTGTAACTTGTCACTGCATGTTCCTGTGGCGAGTTGGAAGAAGTTCACCACAGCAAGGATGTCGATGGCCATTGATTCCATTGGATTGGTCAGTGACAATGCTTTGATATTGCAGTGGTTTGCTGTTGCCTTCTGCGGTATGGTTGACGGGGAAACGAGGCTTTGGGCCAAGTGCTGGCAAGTGGGATTAGGTGAGCAGGTCAGGGCGTTGGTGCAGACTCGATGGGCCAAATGGCCTCTTCTGCACTTTAGTATTCTGTGATTCTGTGAAACTCTCCCAATCTTACTGCCTTCTATCAGGTGCATTTGAAGGATCTACAGGCTGATAACTGACCTGTTTGGCCACATTATAAATGCACCCTCTGTAGCCATCAAGTCCTGAAGTCAGACTCGAACCCAGAGCTTCTGGTCCAGAGGTAGGGAGCAATCATGAAAGGAGTTTGGAATAATTTTTATTTTGTTAGCTGGGACACATTCCACCTGGGCAGAACGCCACAACAGTAACGATGTTAGGGGTTGTGGGTTTTAAACAAAAAGAAAAAAATGTGGTATGCACGTGTAGATTCATAGTAACAACAACAGCTTTATTGTAGGAAACGTTGCCAGGGCCGAATAGAAAAAGAACCTAAGGCCTGTGAAACACCCCAATGACATCACCATCAAATCATGTGGCCTGCTCTTAAAGCAATCATGCAACCACTTAAATACATAGCATCAACTTTGGTTCTTCTTTCCGTCTATAGGAGGTCAACCACCAGTCACATAAATGCTACCAGCTGCATAACATAAATTAAAAGCGTCCGATGGCGCCAGTGCCTCTGGGTAGCAGATGGGTTCAAAACTCACCCTGCCATCAGATTGTCCATGGCCACGAGGCAAAGTGTTCCCTTCAGGTCAGGGAACACTTCAGCAGTCAAGGGCATTCAGCCTCAGATCTTCGGGTAAGCATTCTCCAAGGTGGCCTTCAAGACACACAACAACGCAAAATCGCCGAGCAGAAACAGATAGCCAAGTTCCGCACACATGAGGACGGCCTCAACCGGGATCTTGGGTTCATGTCACACTGCTTGTAACCCCCACCATACTGCCTGGGTTTGCAAAATCCTACTAACTGTCCTGGCTCGAGACAAATCACACCTCTTTAACCTGTGATTATCCCTCTCTCCACGCACGCGGTTTGTACCTGTAAAGACTTGATTTCCTGTAAAGACTCGCATTCCAACCATTATGTTGCAATTGAGTCTCTGTCTATATATGCCGTGTTTGTGAACAGAACTCCCACTCACCTGATGAAGGAGCAGCGCTCCGAAAGCTCGTGATTTCCAAATAAACCTGTTGGACTTACCCCCTGCATTGTGAGACTTCTTACATTGTCCATGGCATCTACTACTGCGCCACACATGAACCTAGAGGGAGGGCCCGAAATCTGGCAGCGAATTCCACCCCCAAAATTGACCCAAGTGACAGCAACGCAGCAATAAAAGCTACGGAAGAATAAACCTGTCGCATTTCCTCCATTTGGCGTGGCTTCATTGCTGGGCTTGTTTGTTCAGCTTGCTTACTGGCAACTGACTCAAAATTACGAGGACTCCACCGTATCAGATCAAATCCTGGCCAAATCACAATACCAACTGCGTTGGCCAAATTTGAGAAGGAAATGGATTTTGCCTTCCTGTGAGTGAGATGCAGGTGCATCTCTAGTAGTTAAAAAAAAAGGTCTCTAAGGGTCTTACGGGCTTCTTGCAGCGTTGCTGTTCTTCACCAGAGCTGGCAGCGCTGGTTATAAGAATGTGATCTACTGTGTTTAAACAGCTTCGAGCACCAGATTCGCGACAGTTTCTGAGTGTTAATGTTTGTCATGGAGGATATCCAGAATAAGCACTGTTCCCGACACACATTACTGTCAGGGAGCCATATATCAATGTTCACCAAGAAGGGATATGTTTACTCAAGCCATAATTATAAAGACAATGCGAAAGTTTAAGAGTATTTACTTTTTAAACAGCTTAATTGTACCTCCGTTTAGTGAGAAGTTGGGGTGGATGTACACTTAAAAGGCTATTTAAATATAGCCCAATTCAGGCGAATTGAGCTATTTATTTTGTTTGTTCCTGAGACTTGGGCAAGACGTAGCAAGGCAGCACTTACTGTGAGTGCCCTCAGGTCACTGAAAGTCAACTATGTATTAACATTAGTCTGGCAGCTTCCCCTCTCTGGCGGACACTGGTAATCCATTTGGGTTTTTAATGATAAAGTTAGTAGCTTGCCCAGAATTGCTTTGAGCAAAAGATCTTTTTACAGGGGGCAGTGGAATGGACTTAGTGCCCAAGTTGAATTGAAGGCCCATAAGGGCCCATTTTTTTATTTGTTCGTGGGACGTGTTTCAAGTCCATGGCTCCCTGAAAGTGAGCACACTTCCTTTCTGTAAGTCTCATAGCGGCGGCACGGTGGCACAGTGATCAGCGTTGCTGCCTCATAGCACCAGGGACCCGGGTTCGATTCCCGGCTCGGGTCACTGTCTGTGTGGAGTTTGTACATTCTCCCCGTGTCTGCGTGGGTTTCCTCCGGGTGCTCAGGTTTCCTCCCACAGTCCAAAGATGTGCAGGTTAGGTTGATTGACCGTGCTAAATTGACTCTAGTGTCAGGTGGTTAGTCGGATAAATAAGTAGGGTTATGGGGATTGTGGTCGGTGCAGACTCGATAGGCCGAATGGCCTCCTTCTGCACTGTAAGGATTCTATGAACACCAGATTTATTTGGAATCACGAGCTTTTGGAGCACTGCTCCACTCACCTGATGAAGGAGCAGCGCTCCGAAAGCTCGTGATTCCAAATAAACCTGTTGGACTTTAACCTGGCGTTGTGAGACTTCTCACTGTGCCCACCCCAGTCCAACACCAGCATCTCCACATCACTAAAAGTGGCCACACAATAGACAGGGTGGTAAAGAGGAGGTTCACATGAATGATCCCAAGAATGAAGGGTTTGTCATACGAAGAGCGGTTGAGGGGTCTGGGTGTATACTCGATGGAGTTTAGAAGGATGATGGGGGATCGCATTGAAACTTACAGAATACTAAGAGGCCTAGATAGAGTGGATGTGGAGAGGATGTTTCCAATGGTGGGAGAGACTAGAACTCGAGGGCACAACCTCAGAGTGAAGGGGCGCTCCTTTAAAACTGAGATGAGGAGGAATTTCTTCAACCAGAAGGTGGTGAATCTGTGGAACTCATTGCCACAGAGGGCTGTGGAGGCCGGGTCATTGAGTGTCTTTAAGGCAGAGATAGATAGGTTCTTTATCAATAAGGGGATCAAGGGTTACGGGGAGAAAGCAGGAGAATGGGGATGAGAATCATATCAGCCATGATTGAATGGCGGAGCAGACTCGATGGGCCGAATGGCCTAATTCTGCTCCTATATCTTATGGTCTTACGGTAAAGAAGGTATATGGCATGCTTGCCTTTATTGGTCGGGGTATTGAGTGCAAGAAAGAGGGTGTCATGTTGCAGCTTTATAAAGCTTTGGTTAGGTTGCACTTTTGGTCACCACATTACAGGAAGGATGTGGAGGCTTTGGAGTGGGTAGAGAAGAGGTTTACCAGGATGCTGCCTGGATTAGAGGGTATGAGCTATAAGGAGAGGCTGGACAAAGGTTGTTTTCTCTGGAGTGGCGAAAGGTGAGGGGAGACCTGATCGGAGTCTATAAAATTACGAGAGACATAGATAGGGTTAACAGTCAGAATCTTTTTCCCAGAGTTGAAATATCTATTACTAGGAGGCACGCACTTAAGGTTAGGGGGGGAAAGTTCAGAGGAGATGTGAGGGGTAAGTTCTTTACAGAGAATGGAAGGTGGCTGGAAAGTGCTGCCAGAGGTTGTGGTGGAGGCAGATATGATAGGGGCGTTAAAGGGGCTTTTAGATAAGCACATGAATATGCACGGAATAGAGGGATATGGACCAAGGGCAGGCAGAAGGGATTGGTTTAATCTGGCATCATGTTTGGCACAGCATCATGGGCCGAAAGGCCTGTTCCTGTGCTGTACTGTTCTGTGTTCTATGTGGGTGTCGCTGGCTGGGCCAGCATTTATTGCCCATCCCTGAGGGCATTTAAGAGTCAACCAGCTTGCTGTGGATCTGTGTCACATGTAGGCGAAACCAGGTAAAGATGACAAGATTTCCTTCTCTAAAAGATATCAGTGATGGGTTTCTACCATAATTGACAATGGTTTCATGCTCATCATTAGACTTCAAATTCCAGATTTTTATTGAATTCAAATTTCACCATCTGCCATGGTGGGATTCGAACCTGGGTCCCCAGAGAATTGCCCTGGGTCTCTGGATTACTAGTCCAGCGACAATACCACGATGCCACTGCCTCCCCCAGTGTCATACCATTTGGCATCTGGCCAAATCTCCATGCGCTGCAGCAGGGCCGGAGAATCGCAGCAGCGGGCGGGGCCGGAGAATCGCAGCCCGTGGGCGGGGTCGGAGAATTCCGGCCTAAGGGTTTGACCTGGTTACGAGAGTGAATTTGATTAATCTAGCAAGATATAGGCAAACACCAAAAGCTGCAGGAGACCCAACTGGTTCACCAATGTTCTCCAGGGAAAGGAGCCAATGACTCCAATCACACACTATACAGTGAATAGGGCAGCCCGGTGCCACAGTGGGTTAGCACTGCTGTCTCATAGCGTCAGGGACCTGGGTTCGATTCCCGGCTTGGGTCACTGTCTGTGTGGAGTTTGCACATTCTCCCCGTGTCTGTGTGGGTTTCCTCCGGGTGCTCTGGTTTCCTCCCACAGTCTAAAAGACGTGCTGGTTAAGGTGCGTTGGCCATGCTAAATTCTCCCTCGGTGTACCCGAACAGGTGCCGGAGTGTGGCGACTAGGGGATTTTCACTTGAACTTTATTGCAGTATTAATGTAAGCCTACTGTGACTAATAAATAAACGTTATAACGCTCTCGAGTGGGAAGGGAAATATTGTGTTGTCCATATCCGAGTGAGAAGATTAACTGGGGAGAGAGTTCTCTTAAAAACTGCATTTCTTCTAACACTGTTGTACTTCACAAAAAGGAGGGAGGAAATCAAAAACACAACAGGTATTCCTCTGAAATATTCGACAATACGGCAATGATGGCTGAACGCTTCATCCTGCTTTTAGGCACTGTAATACCCAGGATCGTAAAATTAATTCAAAATCTAAAGATTTTGTTTCAGTGATCTTCGGAAATCGGAATTGGGCCACTGGATATTGGGCTCAATGCCAAACCCTTCAAGGATGTTTCTGTGCGGGTAGAATCCAAAACAAAAAAAAGATTAGCAATTAGCGTTTTCCATCGTCACCAGGCACCTCACAGCATCTTCTAGCCAATTAAGTTGCTGTTTAAACAAGCTGCAACATGATAAGCACCAGGATAATCTGTTTATTGTGATGTGGGCGGCACGGTGGCACAGTGGTTAGCATTGCTGCCTCACAGCGCCAGGGATCTGGGTTCAATTCCGGCCTCAGGTCACTGTCTGTGTGGAGTTTGCACGTTTTCCCCGTGTCTGTGTGGGCTTCCTCCGGGTGCTCCGGTTTCCTCCCACAGTCCAAAGATATAAGGGTTAGGTGGATCGGCCGTGCCCCTTAGTTTCCAAAGATTAGATGGATTAATATAGAAAATAAAAGCAGGAGTAGGCCATTTGGCCCTTTGTGACTGCTCCGCTGTTTACTATGATCATGGCTGATCATCGAATTCAATATCCTGATCCCCGCTTCCCCCTTGATCCCTTTAGCCCCAAGAGCTATATCTAATTGCTTCTTGAAATCAGATGTTTTGGCCTCAACTACATTCTGTGGTAGTGAATTCCACACATTCACCCTCTGCCTATCCCTGAAACCCCACACATTTAGCATGACCAATCCATCTCATCTACACAGCTTTGGACACCAAAGATCAATTTACCATGGTGAATCCATCTAACCCACACATCTTTGGACTGTGGGAGGAAACAGAAGCACCTGGAGGAAATCCACGCAGACACGGGGAAAACGTGCAAACTCCACACAGACAGTGACCCAAGTCCGAAATCGAACCCGGGTCCCTGGCACAGTGAGCCAGCCGTGCCAAGCACTGTGCCACCGTGCCGCCCCAGAGGGACATTTCTGTTTTTATTGTCACTCAGTGCGTTTCTCTCTTCCCTCTCTTCTCCTGGGGCACCTGTCCCATTCCTGAATCCGCCTACAGCAAATACAGGAAGATTGATCGGGAAGAATGATGGAATGAGGGATAGATTGCTTTGTGCCTTGGCTCTGTTCCTGATGTGGAGATGCCGGCGTTGGACTGGGGTGAACACAGTAGGAAGTCTCACAACACCAGGTTAAAGTCCAACAGGTTTATTTGGTATTTTCTACCTGTTGGACTTTAACCTGGTGTTGTGAGACTTCTTACTCTGTTCCTGATCCCATTGCTGCTGTCCCAAACCCAAACGTATTCGGCAGTGACAGTGACCCCCAGCTTTGCAGACTTCACATCCAGGAAACAAACTCAAAGAAATGCAACACACAATCTGAATTCAGACTTTGGGCAATTCATTAATTCCAGGTCTAAATGAATCCTTTGAGTATTAAATATCCTCTGCAGCTATAAAAATACAGATAGAGAGAAACCACGCTTTCCTCTGGGACAGTCCAGGACAAAGGGGGCCTAGCCATAAAATTAGTGTTCAGGGGTAATGTCAGGAAACATTTCTTTGTACAAAAGGCAATGGAAATCTGGAATCTCCTCCTGAAGCTGCTAGGGTTGGGGGTTAATTGAAAATAGCAAAACTGTGATTGATAGATAATGGTCAGGCAAGATCATTCAGGGATGCTTAGGATTTTTATTATATTTATTATTTAGGGAATATTTAGGGACAGCGAGGTGGCTAAATGGATTTGAGGGACGAGCCACGATCTAATTGAATGGTGAATGTCATGAAATCCATTGATGTGTGTGTCTGTGGGCGCTGAATTATTGGTCTAGGGAGGTCGTAACATTTAAGGTACAGAATGTTCCAATTACATTGGTTCCTGCCGACTAACCAGGATGGCACCCTCCGTGAGTATTTTGATAGGTCGCCAGACAGAATAGATTAGAATACCTCCAGTGCAGAAGGAGGCTATTCGGCTCATCGAGTCTGCACCGACCACAATCCCACCCACCTACCCCCGTATTGACTGCTAGTTCCCCTGACACCAAGTGATAATTTAGCATGGCCAATCCATCCAACACGCACATCTTTGGACTGTGGGAGGAAACTGGAGCATCCGGAGGAAACCCACGCAGACACGGGGAGAATGTGCAAACCCCACACGGACAGTGACCCAAGCCGGGAATCGAACTCAGGTCCCTGGCGCTATGAGCCAGCAGTGCTAACCACTGTGCCACCGTGCCGATCAGTTCAAAGGTCAGTGAACACCTCTTCTTGAGGCAGTCAGCTTGAAGCAGTCTGCCAGCCGGAAGTGTCACGGACAAAGGGAGAGGAATAGGTCCCATTCGGTAAACTGAAAGAAGGGAGTGAAGAAATAGGCTCCAAATTAAAAGAAAGATCTGCAGTCAGCAGACTGACTCCATACTGGGGGCCTCTGGGGCAAAGGTTCCCCTTTGGGACTTTGGCGTCCTGCTTGGCATGACGATGGATCTGAAAGTGTGCCTGTAAGCTCATGTCAAGTGTGCTCGGGAATCCAGGGAGAAGGAGTCTCGGAAGGCTAGATTGAAACCCTGTGCTACTATTAAAGCTGTCAGAGTGGGAGCAACATTTATCGAGAATTCCAAGGAGAGATTGAAGGTAAATCTGGGAACCCGTCGTGAGACAGATGCCAAGATTTTGCACCCATGTTTGCCACAAGCGCCATGCTTGAATCTCATTTTCCGATTCTCCTCGTGCCACTGGCAACGTAACAATGTTCCCACCCATGAAGCGGAAACTTCTTCATCTTTCTACCCCTCCTCCCCCACTCTCTCTTTCCTTTTTTAAGGCAGTCATTAAAAGCTATTGACCAAGGTTTTGGTTGTCTAACACCTCCTTGAGTGACCCAGTGTACATTACTGAGGAATCTGGAAAGTTCTACAATGTTCAGGGCCATGTGGAAATGCAAGCAGTTCATTGCTGTGGGAGTCGATTTAGAAACTATGGCGGGATTTCCCGCTGCCCCCACGACGTGTTTTACGGCGGCAGAAGCAGCTTGCCATTAGCCGATGGTGGGCTCTTTCAATCCTGCCAGTGTCAACAGGGTTTCCCATTGCTTGCATCTTCCGCCAACAGGGAACCCGTGGTGGGCGGGGGGGGGGGGGGGTCACTGTCGATGGGACTAGAATATTCCACCAACGGGAACAGCTGGAAAATCCCACCCAATGTCAGTGAGTGCAGTCTGATCACTAACTGCAGCAAGCAGAATCCTCCACCCCCCCTGCCCCCCCACCCCCCTCCCACCCCACCCCCCACCCCCCCCCCTCTCCCCCCCACCCCCACATCTAATTCCAGGTGTTTTTCACTGATGTTGTCCACTTTGTTTTATAATTCCAGGTCAGTAGATAAAAAGTGCGGACTTTGGGAATTTGCCCCTATGATACTATCTGCCATACGGATCATCTCTTGGTGTGGTGTTTGCCGGAAACATTCCCTGAGCCACACACATTCCCTCACAAAATCCAGCACACCTTTTCCTCAGCTAGCAACTTAGAACCCTACCCACAGTTGCACGGTGGCACAGTGGTTAGCGCTGCTGCCTCACACCGCCAGGGACCTGGGTTCGATTCCCGGCTTGGGTCACTCTCTGTGAAGAGTCTGCACTTTCTCCCCGTGTCTGCGCGGGTTTCCTCCGGGTGCTCCGGTTTCCTCCCACAGTCTGAAAGACGTGCTGGTGAGGGTGCATTGGCCAGGCTAAATTCTCCCTCAGTGTACCCGAACAGGCGCCGGAGTGTGGCGACTGGGGGATTTTCACAGTAACTTCATTGCAGTGTTAACGTAAGCCTACTTGTAACACTAATAAATAAAATAAAATAACTCCCCACTTCCGGATCAACTGGTACACAGCAAGATCCCACAAACAGCAACGTGATAGTGATCTGCTTTGGCAATGTCGATTGAGGGATGCATATCGGCCAGGACACTGGGGCGGAACTCTCCTAATCTTCTGCAGGATAGCAGCGTGGGATTGTCAATGTCTGCCTGAGAGGGCAGGCCAGGCCACACAATTGCACGTCTGTGTAGTTTTATCTTTTGTTTGCCAAAGCCACTGCTTCATTTAAATTCACAAAGTAAGGCCAGTGCTGGATTTAATGTGTGGATCCATGTCTCAACTTGCCGGCAATGTAAACAACACTTACTCGGGGAGATTGAGAATAATGGAATATGCAAAACAGCTCCACCTGGGACACAAGCCTTGTCGGAATTCTGAAGTCACACCCACTCATGGGAATACTTCCTTCATTATTATCTTCCATGCATCATGAACCATTTTACAAAACCATACCAGGCAGCTGCAGCCGTTGTTGCGAAGGAATGTGGAACGCACAAATCTCCCACTTACGTAGGACGTACGGCACGGGAACAGGCCATTCAGCCCATCTGATTTATTCCCCACACGAGCCACTCCCTCCCTTCTTTAAAGTTAATTTATTAGTGTCACAAGTAGGCTTACATTAACGCTGCAATGAAGTTACTGTGAAAATCCCCTAGTCGCCATACTCCGGCACCTGTTCGGGTACACTGAGGGAAGATTTAGCATGGCCAATGCACCTAACCAAGTACATCTTTCGGACTGTGGGAGGAAACCGGATCACCAGGAGGAAACCCACGCAGACACGGAGAGAACGCGCAAACTCCACACAGACAGTGACCCAAGGCGGGAATCGAATCCGGGTTCCTGGCGCAGTGAGGCAGCAGTGCTAACCACTGTGCCACCGTGCTGCTCTTCTCCTCACCCTGCCAACATATCCTTCTATTCCTTTCTCCTCCATTTGCTTATCTAACTTCCCCTTAAATGAATCAGAGTTATCTGCATCAGTCATTCCCTGTGACAGCAAGTTCAGAAACTCACTGGGGGCAGCATGGTGGCCCAGTGGTTAGCACTGCTGCCTCACAGTGCCAGGGACCCAGGTTCAATTCCTGGCTTGCGTCACTGTCTGTGTGGAGTTTGCATGTTCTCCCCGTGTCTGCGTGGGTTTCCTCCGGGTGCTCCGGTTTCCTCCCACAGTCTGAAAGATGTGCTGGTTAGGTGCATTGACCCGAACAGGCGTTGGAGTGTGGCGACTAGGGGATTTTCATTGCAGTGTTAATGTAAGCCTTACTTGTGACTAATAAATAAACTTTAACTTTACTTTTACATCTTGTTACCTGTACCTAATAATTGATTTGTTTGTTCTGGGCAATGCTAACATTACTCTGCCGTTCACGTCCCTCCGCTGCTGCCAGTGAGAATGGAGAATTTGGCGCTCAGCCAAGTCTCTGCAGCGGGACTGGAGAATCCCAGCTGACAGCGAGGTCGGAGAATCCAGCCCAATGTCACATAAATATGAATAAGTCAGAGGAGTTTTAAAAACCGGCTTGCCCACGTATATTACCTGCGGCTCAGCTGGTAATTCCCTCGTGTCTGAGTCACAAAGTTCTCGGTTCAAGACCACTTTCAGTGGTTGAGCAAAAATAACCGTGACTTACGTTACAGTGTGGCGCTGAAGCCCCACTATCAAGGGTAAAAAGTCACACACTTGGTTAGGCCTCACTTGGAGCAGTGTGCGAACAGTTCTAATCTCCAGATCATAAGTAACATAGGTTTAAGGTACGAGGGGCAACGTTTAAAGGAGATGTACAAGGCAAGTTTTTCATACAGAGGGTGGTGGGTGCCTGGAACTCGCTGCCGGGGGAGGCAGTGGAAGTGGATACTATAGTGACTTTTAAGAGGCGTCTGGACAAATACATGAATAGGTTGGGAATAGAGGGATATGATCCATGGAAGGGTAGGGGGTTTAGTCGGTGCAGGCTTTGAGGGCCAAAGGGCTTGTTCCTGTGCTGTGATTTTCTTTGTTCTTTGTTCTTTGTAAAGGGTACAGAGGCACTGGAGAAGGAGCAAAAATAAATCACTTGAATGAAACCAGAACTGAGAGAACATAGAACAAAAAAATGTACAGTGCAGGAACAGGCCCTTTGGCCCTCCTGGCCCGTGCCAAAAAGAGGCTACACCTACCAGGAAAAGGTGAAGAAGATGCGAGACTTTCCTCTGGAAAAGAGAAAACTGAGGGGCGACTTCTTAGAGGTCCTCAAGATTATGAAGGACTCGATACTTTATTTCATTTGATTTGACTTATTATTGTCAGATGTATTAGTATGCAGTGAAAAGTGTTGTTTCTTGTGCACTATACAGACAAAGCATACTGTTCATAGAGTACAGAGGAGAGAAGGAAAGGAGAGAGTGCAGAATGTAGTGTTACAGTCAAAACTAGGGTGTAGAGACAGATCAACTTAATATATGGTAGGTCCATTCAAAAGACTGATGGCAATAGGGAAGAAGCCGTTCTTGAGTTGGTTGGCGGCGGATCTCAAACTTTAGTATCTTTTTCCCGATGGTAGAAGGTGGGAGAGAGAGTCAGGGCAGATGTAGGGAAGATGTCCAGATCACCAACAACCTGTCCTGGTTCCCCCCATGCCGACACTATAGTTAAGAAAGCCCACCAACGCCTCTACTTTCTCAGAAGACTGAGGAAATTTGGCATGTCAGCTACGACTCACCAACATTTACAGATGCACCAGAGAAAGCATTCTTTCTGGTTGTATCACAGCTTGGTATGGCTCCTGCTCTGCCCAAGACCGCACGGAACTACAAAAGGTCGTGAATGTAGCCCAATCCATCACGCAAACCAGCCTCCCATCCATTGACTCTGTCTACACTTCCCGCTGCTTTGGCAAAGCAGCCAACATAATTAAGGACCCCACACATTCTGGACATTCTCTCTTCCACCTTCTTCCTTCGGGAAAAAGATACAAAAGTCTGAGGTCACGTACCAACCGACTCAAGAACAGCTTCTTCCCTGCTGCCATCAGACTTTTGAATGGACTTACCTTGCATTAAGTTGATCTTTCTCTACACCCTAGCTATGACTGTAACAGTACATTCTTGCACTCTCTCATTTCTTTCTCTATGAACGGTATGCTCTGTCTGTATAGCGCGCAAGAAACAATACTTTTCACTGTATGTTAATACATGTGACAATGATAAATCAAATCAAAATGTTTCCACTTGTGGGTGAAGACCCAGCACAAAAAGCCATAGTCATCAGCAATCAATCCAATACGCGGTTCAGGAGAAACATATTTGCCCAGAGTGTGGTTCGAATGTGGAATTCTGATGTTCCTTGAGTTGGAACATTCCAGGTTCAAGTCGCACTGCAGAGGCTTGAGTGTGTAATCCAGGCTGACTATCCCAGTGCAGCACTGAGAGAGTGCTGCCCTGTCACTATCGCTGCCCTTTGAGTGCGATATTAAACCGAGGATCTGCCTGCTCTCTCTGGTGGATAAGAAAGATCCCATGGAACTATTGTGAACAAGTACAGGGACTTTCTGCCCCCAGTGCCCTGGCCAATTAGTTTCCTCAACCCTGGACCAAACAACCTGGCGATTATCACATTGGTGTTTATGGGAGTTTGCAGATTTTCTCCTGCGTTCCGTACATTACAACAGTAACCACACTCTAAAAATACTTCATCTGCCGCGAGTATAAAAGTTGGAGTGTTATGGTAAGGTTATATAAGGCATTGGTGAGGCCGAATTTGGAGTATTGTGTACAGTTTTGGTCACCTAGTTACAGGAAGGTTGTAAATAAGGTTGAAAGAGTGCAGAGAAGGTTCACAAGGATGTTGCCGGGACTTGAGAAGCTGAGTTACAGAGAGAGATTGAACAGGTTGGGACTTTATTCCCTGGAGCGTAGAAGATTGAGGGGAGATTTGATAGAGGTGTATAAGATTTTGATGGGTATAGATAGAGTGAATGCAAGCAGGCTTTTTCCGCTGAGGCTCGGGGAGAAAAAAAACCAGAGGGCATGGGTTAAGGGTGAAAGGAGAAAAGTTTAAAGGGAATATTAGGGGGGGCTTCTTCACGCAGAGAGTGGTGGGAGTGTGGAATGAGCTGCCGGATAAAGTGGTAAATGCGGGGTCACTTTTAACATTTAAGAAAAACTTGGACGGGTTCATGGATGAGAGGGGTGTGGAGGGATATGGTCCAAGTGCAGGTCAGTGGGACTAGGCAAAAAATGGTTCGGCACAGACAAGAAGGGCCAAAAGGTCTGTTTCTGAGCTGTAATTTTCTATGGTTCTATGGTTAAACATTGTGGAACGTTCTGAGATCATGAAAGGTGCTATATAAATGCAAGTCCTACTTAATAGTAGAGGTGTGATGAATGGGGACGGCATGGTAGCACAGTGGTTAGCACTGCTGCCTCACAGCACCAGGGACTCGGGTTCGATTCCCGGCTTGGGTCACTGCCTGTGTTTGCACATTCTCTCCATGTCCGCGTGGGTTTCCTCCGGGTTCTCCGGTTTCCTCCCACATTTGAAAGACGTGCTGGTTAGAGGTGCATTGACCCGAGCAGGCGCCGGACTGTGGCGACTAGGGAAATTTCACAGTAACTTCATTGCAGTGTTAATATAAGCCTTACTTGTGACTAATAAATAAACTTTAATAAACTAATGCTGGTCCTCGGCTTGACTGGGAGTTCTGCAGTTTGGTTTCAGATGTTGACTGGTGCCGGTTTCTCTGTTCCGCGTACTAAAGTAATGACTCAGAGAAGGAAGATAATCCTCCAACTTTACCGCATCAGCCATGCTCTGGAGGGAGTGCACTGTGGGATGGGTTAAGTAGACACCAAATCAAAGCAAACTTTTATGACAGGGTTTAGGAACTTTTCACTTCTATCAATAAAACCATGGTTTAAAAATAATGAATTAGTTGTGGCATGAAAGGCTTTCCGTGCGATCGGTCGCATAGCTTTCCTGCAGGAACCTGGAAAACCAGTTCAGTGAGGCCCCTTTAAGGAAATAGGCCCTGACACAACAGGCTGGGGAGTAACTGAAAACTCAGCAATACATTTTCGTGCTGGATGTCATGGGTTTGTCTTTTTTTTTTGGAAGGTGTCTCTCTGGGATTTCGGCTTGAAGTTTAACAACACCATAATTCTTCTTACTGTGTTTACCCCAGTCCAACGCCGGCATCTCCACATCATTTCGGCTTGTCCAGGCTTGTGAGAGCTCAGCCTATCAATTTTACTAAACTGAATGTGAAACCCCAGGCCTTCACCCAGCTCATTGACCAGCCCAAACTCACAGGATCCTGTCCTAATGGATGGGCCGTTATTCATTTTCACAGTTCCAGACAGCAAGAGGAAGACTAATTGTCTCTGCTTCACTTCTGGATCTTACACAGATTTTTTTTTGTCATTTGTTCTCTCTCTCTCTCTCCTCTCTCTCTCTCTTTCCCTCTCTCTCCCTCTTCCTCTCTCCCCCTCTCTCTCTCTCACTCTCTCTTCCTCTCCCTCTCTCTCTCTCCCTGTCTCTCCATCTCTCTCGCTCTC
This sequence comes from Mustelus asterias, assembly GCF_964213995.1. Lineage (NCBI taxonomy): Eukaryota > Metazoa > Chordata > Chondrichthyes > Carcharhiniformes > Triakidae > Mustelus > Mustelus asterias. The sequence continues at coordinate 88,436,501 of NC_135813.1, read as the reverse complement.
TCCCCCCTCTCTCTCCCTCCCTCTTTCCTTCTCCTCTCCCTCTCTCCCCCCACCCCTCTCTCCCTCTCTCTCCTCTCCCTCTCTCCTTCTCTCTCTCATCCTCTCCCTTTCTCTCTCTCCTCTCTTCCTCTCCTCTCTCTCCTCTCTCTCCATCTCTCTCTCCCTCTCTTTCTCTCTCTCGCTCTCCCTCTCCTCTCTCTCCCTCTCTCTCTCTCTCTTTCTCCCTCTCCCTCCCTCTCTCTCCCTTTCTCCCTCTCTCTCTCTCTTTCCCTCTCTCTCCCTCTTCCTCTCTCCCTCTCTCTCCCTCTTCCTCTCTCCCTCTCTCTCTCACTCTCTCTTCCTCTCCCTCTCTCTCTCTCCCTGTCTCTCCATCTCTCTCTCTCCCCCCCTCCCTCTCTCTCCCTCCCTCTTTCCTTCTCCTCTCCCTCTCTCTCCCCCCTCTCTCCCTCTCCTCTCTCTCCCTCTCTCCTTCTCTCTCTCATCCTCTCCCTTTCTCTCTCTCCTCTCTTCCTCTCCTCTCTCTCCCTTTCCTGTCTCCATCTCTCTCTCTCTCCATCTCTCTCTCTCTTTCTCTCCCTCTCTCTCCCTCTCTCTCTCTCTCTCTCTCCCTCTCTCTCCCTCTCCCTCTCTCTCTGTCTCTCTCCCCCCCTCTCTCTCTCTCCCTCTCTCTGTCTCTCTCTCTCCCTCTCTCTCTCTCCCTCTCTCTCTCGTCCCTTTGCTGGTTTGACATCAAGGCGATGAACAGGAAGCATGAAGCGGAGAGGCAGGGTGAAAGGATGAGAACAATAAGATAACCTGAAGTCTGGGGACATTTTCCCGTGACATACACTTCGCTGACAGAAAGTGATGGAAAGAGAACAGAGCCACAGGAAGGGAAATTGAGGAGAGTGATCGTCTATCTGTTCCCCCGTCCAAATCAAACTCAATCCAGTCTTTGTAGCGAAGAATCTCCCAGTGACAGTTGCCTAACTATTTTTTCAACAGGATCTCTTCTTTGGTTGCGCTCGCAGAGACATTTCCGTGCATTGAGAGTGAGTTGGGAAAGCTGCCAGTGTGTCAGTATCAATAATCCCTGCAGAATGAATAAATAAAGAAAGCAGCAATAATTCAGCTTTTGAAGCTAAGGTTTTAACGTGCTTTTTCTTCTGAGCTTTTGAACAGATGTTTCTTTAAAGGGACATTGTGTTTCACAAAAGTGTTTGACTTGCGCTGATATAACGCCTTCACTGGAGTTAAAACATGGGCGGCACGGTGGCACAGTGGTTAGCACTGCTGCCTCACAGCGCCAGGGACCCGGGTTCGATTCTCGGCTCGGGTCACTGTCTGTGCGGAGTCTGCACGTTCTCCCCGTGTCTGCGTGGGTTTCCTCCGGGTGCTCTGGTTTCCTCCCACAGTCCGAAAGATGTGCTGGTTGGGTGCATTGGCCATGCTAAATTCTCCCTCAGTGTACCCGAACAGGTGCTGGAGTGTGGTAACTAGGGGATTTTCACAGTAACTTTGTTGCACTGTTAATGTAACTACTTGTGACACCAATAAAATAATCTTAATCCCAAAGCTCTTCATAGGAAAATTCCCAAAACAAAAATTTGACATTTTTCCCACAGAGGGAATATTGGAAGCAGGTACCTGGACAAAAACTTGGTCAACAGACTCGGGGCGTGATCTTCTGGGTCTTCACACCAACAGGATCTTCTGGTCCTGCCGATGGCACACCCCACCGCATGTTTCCCCGAGGCAATGGAAAATCCCATCAATCGTGGCGGAACCAGAAGATCCCACCACCGGCCAACGGAGTGCTGCCTCCCGCTGTCGAGAAACACGGCACGGCGGGCCAGAGAATCCCGGTGTAGGTCTGAAGAGGAGGGGCAAAAGGTAGAGAGGTGATGAGGTTTATGGAGGGAATTCCAGACTGTGGCATGGGACTGGGGGATTGGGGGTTGGGGAGTGGGTGAGGAGGTGCACAGTCTCGGGATAAGGGATCAAACATTTTGGACTGAGATGAGGAAAATTGTCTTCACTCAAAGCAATCTTTGGAATTAAAGCAAAGTTAAAGTTTATTTATTAGTGTCACAAGTCGGCTTCCATTAACACTGCAATGAAGTTACTGTGAAAATCCCCGAGTCGCCACATTCCATCGTCTGTTCGGGTTCACTGAGGGAGAATTTAGCATGGCACCTAACCAGCACGTCTTTTGGAGTGTGGGAGGAAACCGGAGCACCTGGAGGAAACCCACGCAGACACGGGGAGAATGTGCAAACTCCAAACAGACAGTGACCCAAGGCCAGAATTGAACCCAGGTCCTTGGAGCTGTGATCCTTCAAAACAGAGATGAGGAGGAATTTCTTTAGCCAGAGTGTGGTGAATCTGTGGAACTCTTTGCCACAGAAGGCTGTGGAGGCCAGGTCATTGAGTGTCTTTAAGACAGAGATAGATAGGTTCTTGATTAATAAGGAGATCAGAGATTATGGGGAAAAGGTAGGAGAATGGGGATGAGAATAAAATCAGCCATGATTGAATGGCGGAGCAGACTCGATGGGCCAAGTGGCCTAATTCTGCTCCTATGTCTTATGGTCTTATGAGGCAGGAGAGCTAACCACTGTGCCACTGTGTCACTCCATTTTCTACCCCAGAGAACTGTGGATGGTGTGTCATTGAGTATATTCAAGATGGAGGTCGATGTTTGATCTCTGAGGGAAACGGGGCTTATGGGAAGAGGACCAGAGAGTGGAATCGATGCAGAATGCCAGCCTTAATCCAATTGGATGTCAGAGCGGGGTTGAGGGGCTGTGGGGGAGGGGTCTCCTCACACTCTTATGTCCCACGTTTTTCCATTCTAGTGCTCAAAGGAAATTGAGAAGAAGCAAGAGGCCAGATTTGGATGAGTGCAGAGATATTGGAGGATTGTCGGTGTTATGATCTCAGGAAAGACCAGTAAAGTTTTTAGTTATCGGAAAACCCAGATATTCACCAGGAACAATGAAGCAACAAGGTTCACGGTAACACAACATAAAAATTTAACCACAAAAAAATCAAAGAACATGAACAATAATAATGACACACTTGGGTGGGATTTTACCACCTCGTGTGACCCAAGACTGGAAAATCCTGCCCCAGGTCAATGGAACATCCCATTGTCTGCCCTTGGCCCGCTCTGATTCCTGTGGCAGGCGGGGCGGTATAATTCCGGTTCTGATCTTAAATATTCAGTTATGTTGAATACAATGAACATAATCACTCAAACTCCAAACCAAAGGGTCTTTACTCCATTTTCCTTCTACACCTATTACACTAAGGGGGGAGTGGGGGGGGATCTTACCGGCTCGTCCTACTGGTCAGTCGGTGAACCAGTAAGATGGGGCGAGAGATGAAGAAACGGGTTCGCGCCCGGTTTCTCGTCCCTCGCGATGTTACCAGCCCCGTTTTGCCAGTGAAATCGGCTTCAGGCCACTTCAATACTCAGTGGTTAATTTAAATATAAATAGTGAGTCCCAGACGCTATCATCCGGGCTCACTTTACCTACCTGCTCACCGGCCGAGGTCTTGACCAGTGAGGGTCGTGTATTTCCCCCACCGCAGGGACAAGACGTGATGGCTTCGCCGGTGGGACTGGAGGCCATTGAAACCCCCTGGGTGGTCAGGGGCAGGATGCCCCTTGGGCAGTGCCACCCTGCTCCCCTGGCACTGTCAGCCTGGCACCCTGGCACTGCCCACCGGGCACCCTGGCACTGCCAGCTGGGCACCCTGGTCATGCTCGCTGGGCACCCGAGCACTATTCACCAGGCACCAGGCAGTGCACTGGGAGATTGGGGTGCCTGCGCAATGGCACCCCTTGAGCTCAGCAGCCGGATTCCTGGCGGGAATACGCTCTGCCCACTCTCCCTGCTGGCGAGAATCACATCTGAACTATTTGTCTCCTAAGTGCCATATGATTGCAACTGGGAGCTCACCCAAAAAATCGTCACAATTCTCTCCCGTTTTCACACTTGTTCAACATTAGACATTTTTTGGTAAGATCGCCCCCTTCAACCACAAAACATCAAATCACATACTAACCACTATTTAGAAGATTAACTGTTTGATTTAGTTACAGTGTCAATGCTTCATTCATGGACTGAGATTTCTAGGGCTTTCCATTTACTTCCAGCAAGGTTATCCCTTCAATTTCTTCCAAACATCCGAAGGTCACAAACTCCCAGTTTAGTAAAGGCATCACTGGAATCTTAGATGTGGCCACCTCAGGTCAGAACTCTCCTGGCTCTAATATCCTGTAACTGTGGTGCTTTGTATCTAAACCTCTCTCCCTCTCTCCCCTCAGCTTGACTATGCCATAAATTCCATTCACTATCAACGGAATCTTCCTGTTAACAAGACTTTTACCTCTTTTAGCCAACACCCAGATTTTCAACTGAGTTCTGCTGAAAGAGACATTTCCTTGACCCCGGATTGTTCTAAACTCCAAAGATAAAACTGCTTGAACCAAGGACCATCCCTCAAAACCTACTCACCCCTATAATTAGCTTGTTGTTCAGCTGTTCAACTCCCCAGTAACCTGGTCACATGATCACTTACTGAAACCCAGCTTTTTTTTGTACCAGAACTCAGATCTCAGTTCTTAAAGGGTTCATCAACCCACATAAAATAAATGAGCGGGATTTTCCGCTAAACCCGTTGCATGTTTCGCGGAGATGGCCCGCCATTGGCCAGTGGCAGGATCTCGTCATCCAATCATTGTCAATGTGGTTTCTTGTTGAGTGCACCTTCATCCCCAGGAAACCCACGGCAGGGGTGTGCCATTGGCGAGACCAAATGATCCCACTGGTGTGAATGGCTGGAAGATTCCAGCCAATATAGTTTGCCTCAGGAGCACATGGGCCTTCATTTAGGGCTAGTGTCACAATGGGATAATGGCAGTTCCTTTAGGACATATCATCCTGCATTCTTGATTCTTCAATGGTGCAAGAAATGCTTTGGGGAGATTTTTGGAGGTTGGGATAATAGTATATATATTATTCATTTCCCTCATTGCGTTCAGTTGGATTTGTTTTGAAGGTTTCCAATTTCCCCTTCACTTCTTCTTCTTATGCATTTTGAAAGGAAGAATTAGGAGCAGAAAATAAACAAAAAGGTGTAATGTAAAAGAGGGGTCCAGAGCTCAGAGTTCCAGAACTCCAACGCGACTTTCAGGTTTGCTGATGACACCACCATAGTGGGTCAGATCTCAAACGATGACGAGACAGAGTACAGGAATGAGATAGAGAATCTGGTGAACTGGTGCGGTGACAATAATCTCTCCCTCAATGTCAACAAAACAAAGGAAATTTTCATCGACTAAAGGAGAACATGCCCCTGTCTACGTCAATGGGGATGAAGTAGAAATGGTTGAGAGCTTCAGGTTTTTATGTGTCCAGATCACCAACAAGCTGTCCTGTCCCCCATGCCGACAATATAGTTAAGAAAGCCCACCAGCCCCTCTACCTTCTCAGAAGGCGAAGGAAATTTGGCATGTCAGCTACGACTCTCACCAACTTTTACAGATGCACAATAGAAAGCATTCTTTCTGGTAGTATCACAGCTTGGTATGGCTCCTGCTCTGCCCAAGACCACAAGAAAGTACAAAAGGTTGTGAATGAAGCCCAATCCATCACGCAAACCAGCCTCCCATCCATTGGCTCTGTCTACGCTTCGCACTGCCTCAGCAAAGCAGCCAGCATAATTAAGGATCCCACACATCCCAGACATTCTCTCTTCCATCTTCTTCCATCGGGAAAAAGATACAAAAGTCTGAGGTCATGTACCAAACGGCCTAAGAACAGCTTCTTCCCTGCTGCTGTCAGACTTTTGAATGGGCCTCCCTTGCATTAAGTTGATCTTTCTCTATACCTTAGCTATGACTGTAACACTACATTCTGCACCCTCTCCTTTCCTTCTCAATGAACAGTATGCTTTGTCTGTATAGCGCGCCAGAAACAATACTTTTCACTGTATACTAATACATGTGGCAATAATAAATCAAATCAAATCAGAGTCAAAAAGATGTGACATACACAAATCAGTGACAGTCTGGAATGCACTGCCTGAAAAGGTGGTGGACACAGATTCAACAGGAACTTTCAAAAGGGAATTGGATAAATACCAGAAATGAAAACATTTGCAGGATGACAGGGAAAGAGCTGTGGAGTAGGACTAATTGGACAGCTTTTTTTAAAGAGCTGGCATGGGTATAATGGGCTGAATAGCCTCCTTCCATGCTGTATCATTGTTTGATTGGCAAAAGATTCGTCACAACCACAATCCTCCTGCTGGGGTTAGACTACAAGGAGGGACAATCATTGTGCGTAATAATTATTAGTGGTCAGCAGTCACATGGCATGTTTTACGAACGGTATTGGTTAAGAACGTTTTAAAGGATAGAAGGAATAAAAGAAAGACTGTGACATCTGTAACTCAACGAGCATCACATCTGGATTCTGAGTCCCACTGCAGAGACTTGCAGTTGTAATTCAGACTGATAGTTCCAGTGCTATACTGTGGGAGCACTCCACTGCCGGAGATACCGTCCTCTGGCTCCACCATTAACTCAATGCACCCTCTGCTCAGCCAGGCATCCATAAAAGATCCCAAAGCACTATTCAAAGAGCAGTGAGGAACATCTCCAGTGTCTTGGCCAGTATTTATGCCCCTAATGACATGCCTAAAGCAGATTGTCTGGCCATTTTCTTCTTGGGATATGGGCATCGCTGGCTAAGCCCATCTCTAATCACTCCTGAGAAGGTGGTGGGGTGCTGCCTTCTTGAACTGCTGCAGTCCATGTGGTGTAGGTACACCCACTGTGCTGTTCGGGAGGGAGTTGGAGGATTTTCGCCCAGCGATATTGCTGTTTGTGGGAGCTTGCTATGCACAAATTGGTAAATGCATTTCCTTACAACAGTGACTCCACTTCAAGAGTAAGTCTTTGCTGCAAAACACTTTGAGATGCACTGAGTTCATGTAAGGGATTATATAACTGCAAGCCTATCTTTCAATGTGGGCAAATTGGCTGCCCCTTTTTGTTACTCATGGGATGTGGGGAGATGGGGGGGGGGGGGGGGGGGGGGGTCACTGACCGGCCAGTTTTTATTGCCCCTAAAACTGAGGGGCTTACTAGGCCATTTCAGAGGGCATTTAAGAGTCAACCACACTGCTGTGGCTCTGGAGTCACATGTAGGCCATACCAGGTAAGGACGGCAGATTTCCTTCCTTAAAGGACATTAGTGAACCAGATGGGTTTTTACGACAATCGACAATGGTCATCATTAGATTTTTAATTTCAGGTTTTTAATGAATTCAGATTTCACCATCTGCCGTGGTGGGATTCGAACCTGGGTCCTCAGAGCATTACCCTGGCTCTCTGGATGACTAGTCCAGTGGCAATACCACTATGTCACTGCTTCCCTTTTGCTACATTATAAGAGGGACCACCACACTTTCCAAAACATACCTCTTCGGCTATTAAGGTTTTTGGACTTCCTGAGGCTGTGGGAGGTGCTATAAAAATGGCATTTTTCATTCTAACTTAGTGAGGGATAAACTTATAGAGGGAAATGGGCCAAACGTGGGCAATTGGGACTAGCCTAGTGGTTAAAAAAAAGGGCGGCATGGAAAAGTTGGGCCGAAGAGCCTGTTTCCATGCTGTAAACCTCTATGACTTTACTGAGTTTCCAAGGTGGAATCGTCACACCTTTAATTACACTGGGAAATCTAACAGGACAGAGTCCAGCACAGGGAAAGTGAAGCCCCGTCACCGAGTGCTGTCCAGTTTACATGATGACTGCGGACAGATGGATGTTCTCTCTCCACCTACTTCCCTTTCATCCCCTCTGAAACAAAACCCACTCATTATTCCTCTAATGGATTATGACAGAGAGGCTCAAAATTTCCAACTCCCCAATCAACAGTCCGTCCCCTCGGTAATCCGATTCTCTCACACTGACCAAAAATATTACTTTTTATTAGTTTGCGGCAGGAAACACTTCCTTTCACCAAGAGTTCACCCCTGTGGAAAAAAATAATAATAAAACGAATTAAAGCAAGGTTAAACATTGTGAAAGGAGCCCTAAAGATGGCTGGGGAAAGATTTCTTCCGTGTATAAAGCACCAGCGATGTCGCAAAGATAACAGGATCATTTCCGAACTTTCGATATTGCTGATAGAATTGTTAGTATGTTGCTTGTGAGATCTTGTTGCACACTACCTGGTTGCTAAGGTTACCGAGATAATAACGTCCACACTTTTGAAATCTGCCATTCCAAGGTTCTGAAATATATTTGCAACTAGAGAGAGTAACACTGGATGCACTAAACGGCCTCGTCCTGTACCAAGAATTCTGCAATTCCTTGGTATAAAATGAACACTTTCCATTTTCACATCGGATATGTTGGCCGGAATTCTCCAATCCCGCCTGCCCCTGGAATTTTAGCGGAGAAACCTCATTGACAGTCAGGCAGGAATTTCCGGCTTCTAGACCAGCGCGGCCAGGGAATTCCATCTGTCGTGTTACACTGTCACTGAGAACCATATTGAAAGTGTTTGTTTAAAGTTTATTTATTAGTGTCATAAGTCGGCTTACTTTAACACTGCAATGAAGTTACTGTGAGAATCCCCCTAGTCGCCACACTGTTCGGATGAAAACATTCCCCTGCATCAGAGGATCTCAGGGCCCTGATTACAAAATCATCCCACAATAACGGGCTGGATTCTTCGGCCTCCCAGCTGCGTGTTTCTCAGCGGCAGGAGGCAGAGTCGCTCGTTGGCAGCGGGTTCTCCTTGGTCAATGGGATTTCCCATTGGTTCCACCCCATACCACCGGGAAGCCCTTGGGAGATCCGGAAGATCCTGCCTCTGTGAACGGCGGGAGAATCCCGGCCAACATCCCTGAGTGCTATCCCATACTGGTGAAAGCACCTCCATAAAAGGTGCTGCAGGATGTCCGAGAGTGACAGCCTGTGGTAAACCACTGTTGTGTCCTGATAACCCACTGTTACATTCTGATGACTGGACACACCCCTACCGGTGCTGCCTGAGGCTCCTCCCCTGTTCACTGGGGTATAAAGATGGCTGCTCCTCCCCTTCGCCTCATTCTGGTCCGGTCCCTCAGTTAGAGTTTACTGTAGAGTTAGTTCCCTTTTATAGTTAATAAAAACCTGTTATTCCAGATTCCGTCTCTGGGTGTTGATAGTGCATTACAACCATAGCCCATGATGTTATCTTGTCTACATGGAGCCGATTCCCTGCTGCCAACTTGCCAAGGGCACATGCCCGATCCACACCAATGCCTTTGGGCTGGAGCAGTGCCCACCTCAAACACTGCTTTGAATTGGAAACCTCACCCTTGATGCCAGCCTAGTGAGTGAGTTGCTTGAATCATTGCTTTTCTTTAATCTGACTAATTCTACCACTATCAAGAGTGGCATCTCTTGCCCAGTTCTTGATGCCCTGTGAGGGCAGTGGCAATGAGCTGCCTTCCTGGAACACCAGAGGTTTAATACAATCGTGTATTAAAGTTGGCCACTTCAGGGAGGTGTGGGATTGGAGTCACATAAAGTTAAAGTTAAGTTCACAGGCTCGGCTTACTTTAACACCGCAATGAAGTTACTGTGAAAATCCCCGAGTCGCCACACTCCGGCGCCTGTTCGGGTACACTGAGGGAGAATATTTAGCATGGCCAATGTACATAACCAGCACGTCTTTTGCACTGTGGGAGGAAACCAGAGCACCCGGAGGAAACCCACACAGACACGGGGAGAACGTGCAAACGCCTCACAGACAGTGACCCAAGCCGGGAATCAAACCCAGATCCCTGGCACTGTGAGGCAGCAGTGCTAACCATTGTGCCACCGTGTCGCCCAAGGACATTTTGACACTCATTCACTTCCTCTGGTAGTCTCGCAAAGCAATGAGTACAGTCCAATGCAAGAACTTGCATGCGGAGTTTTTGAACGTGGGGAGGCTGTTTCACTGCGGCTAGCACATGGTTCTTGCTGGCAGGATACCTGGCCATACTGCTGTGTACACAGTAAGAAGTCTCACAACACCAGGTTAAAGTCCAACAGGTTTATCTGGTAGCAAATACCATAAACGTTCGGAGCGCTGCTCCTTCGTCAGATGGAGTGGAAATGTGCTCTCAAACAGTGCACAGAGACACAGAAATCAAGTTACAGAATACTAATTAGAATGCGAATCCCTACAGCCAGCCAGGTCTTAAAGGTACAGACAATGTGGGTGGAGGGAGCATTAAACACAGGTTAAAGAGATGTGTATTGTCTCCAGACAGAACAGCTAGTGAGATTCTGCAAGTCCAGGGGGCAAGCTGTGGGGGTTACTGATAATGTGACATAAATCCAACATCCCGGTTTAGGCCGTCCGTTTAGGCCATACTGTTTAGGCCATAAAGTTTAGGCCATACTGCTGTGTGCCATGGATTCATTGGAAAGATTTGCAGATTGATAGTCAACCTGTTTGGCCACAATATGAATGTACCTTCCTTGGCCATCAATCCAAGATTTGGATTTGAACCCAGATCTTCTGGCTCAGAGGAAGGGACATGCCAAGATCTCCTTCCAGGTTCATCAAGTCCATGGGCAGCTTGCTCGTCTCTCAGTCGGAGGTTGAGCGTTCAGGTCCCACTCCAGATACCTGAATGCTAAACCTCGGCTGATGCTCACAGTGCAATACTGAAGGAGTGCTACACTGTTGGGCGTGCCGTCTTTCAGTCAAGATGTTAAAGGCCCCTCCCAGTGGGAGTTAAAACTTCCACGATGTCAAAGAAATTCTCCTGGCCAGTAATTATCCCTCAACCAACGCCACAACAGAAAGCGGATGATCTGGCAATCATCCCATTGCTGTTTGTGGGAGCTTGCTGTGCACAAATTGGCTGCTGTTTTTCCAAAGTGATAACAATGACTATCCTTCAAAAGTGCATCATTGGCTCTCCGGAATGTTCCGGAATGTTCTCCGGAATGTTCTGCGGTTGTGAAAAGCACTAAATAAATGAAAGTCTTTCTTAACATTTGTGTATCATAGAACAGTGTAGAAAGAGGCCATTCGGCCCATCGAGTCTGCACCGACACCAATCCCACCCAGGCCCTATCTCCGTAACCTCACGTATTTACCCTCTTAGTCCCCCTGACACTAAGGGGCAATTTAGTATGACCAATCAACCCAACCAGCACATCTTTGAGCTGTGGGAGGGAACCCACGCAGACACGGGGAGAACATACAAACTCCGCAAAGACAGTCACCCAAGGCCAGAATCAAACCCGGGTCCCTGGCGCTGCGAGGCAGCAGTGCCAACCACCGTGCCGCCGTGCCGCCCCAATTGAAAGCATGATTGTATAATTTAAAGACAAAGGCAATTGGATGGAAGTGTCTGGACCGGGTGCTGCGTAAATCCCCTCGGGCATCGTGACTTGCAAGTTATTATGTTAAAGACTCAGAGAGGGAGTCACGTGGAGAAGTATGGGATCTCACAATGGCGATCACTGGCGTTTAGCTTTGTAGTGGGGGGGGTGATGTGCTGGGACCAGTTATGTGAGATAGAGGCAGGGTGCGGGCAGTGTTTGGAAAGCGATTAGAGCAGCACATAGGGGCCTTGTGGAGATAGGGGCTGACTTTCCTGCATTCACCGCTTTGAAAGCCAACAGTTTGCTGACACTTGTTTTACATTCTCTTTTAAAAAGGCAGAGTGTTTACCCTTAACTGACCCCTACTCTGAGTATCGTTCGTTGCACTGAAAGGGCGCACCTTTCTATTTTAAAACAAAGCGCTTAATAATTTCGTCTGCTGAGGGATCAAAGGTGCCTGACGGAAGGCGTCAGCCCTAAGTTTGGGGCCACTTCAGTCTCAGCGCTGTTCCCCAATCGTAATTGAGAAGAAGGGGTGTCAGAAGCTAGGCAGCGTGAAGGGGCGAAGTAGGTGAGAGCAGCCAGGTGTCTTAAAGCTGCCTCACAGTAAATGCAATCAGAAATGCAATCCTTTGATCTTGCTAGCAAAAAAAAACCCTCAGGGAAAACAATATTTTAATTTGGACTATATATATAATTAATATTTAAAAAATGAATACATTAGGTTCAACAAAGACTAAGGCGACATGACAGTGAATGATGAGGAGGTTGAATTCCCTTTGTGATCAGAGACATGTTTTTATCCATTCTGGCTATCTGACAAAGACGGTTCCAACTGAGCTACTGCACTGAAGAGACTCGCGGTAGCATCCAGTCGAATGCAAATGAATACCAGGTGAGGTGGCATGCAGGTGTGTTGTTTCAAAACCCTTCCCATGCAGGTACTTGCTCAGACGCCAGCTCCCGCCGCTTATAGGCCCCATAGCGCGCTGGGCTGTGAGGGGAGGGTGGGTCAGAATGCGTCGGAGGCGCTGCAGGGGAGGTCGATTAAATCGCCGCACGATTGATTGTCATCTCAGGAGCAGCTAAGGTCACCAATCCGACAACGTCAGGGGAGGTGGAGGTGAAGCAGAATTTTTTGTTCTATTCGTTCGCGGGATGTGGGCGTCGCTGGCTGGGCCAGAATTTATTGCCCAACCCTGAGGGCATTTTAAGAGTCACCCACATTTGCTGTGGATCTGGAGTCACAGTCTGGTGTAGGCCAGACCAGGTAAGGACGGCAGATTTCCTTCCCTGAAGGACATTAGAGAACCAGATGGGTTTTTACGGCAATCGACAATGGTTTCATGGTCATCAGTGGATTCTTCATTCCAGATATTTTATTGAATTCAAATTTCCGTGGTGGGCTTTGAACTCGGATCCCCAAAGCATTACCTTAGGTCTCTGGATTACCAGTCCAGCGACAATCCAACTATACCACTGCCTCCCCGATCCTGGTTTCACTGACCTGATGTTTTTAGGGTGGCTAATTAAGTTCCAGTCAGCTGATTCCAGTCAGGAGAAAACACTGGAAAATCTCAGCAAGTCTGGCAGCATCTCTGAGGAGAGAAAAGAGCTGACGTTTCAAGTCCAGATGACCCTTTGACAAAGCTCTTTTACCCTTTTATCCCCCGATCCTCTTGTTTCTTCTTCTATGAAAGTGTTCCCATTTACTTTCAAGTAGTTATACCAATAATTACAATTAGTCTATTATTGAAAAACATTTTCTGAAATGTACTGTACAACCTGGCGCTCCTTCTAAAATTGACTAATTTGGTTAATTTATGGGCAAAGTTCTACTCATTTGGGGCGGCATGGTGGCACAGCGGTTAGCACTGCTGCCTCACAGCGCCAGGAAGCCCGGGTTCGATTCCCGGCTTGGGTCTGTGTGGAGTTTGCACGTTCTCCCCGTGTCTGCATGGGTTTCCTCCGGGTGCTCCAGTTTCCTTCCACAGTCCAAAGATGTGCGGGTTAGATGGACTGGCCATGCTAAATTGCCCCTTAGTGTCAGGAGGACTAACTAGGGTAAATGCATGGGGTTATAGGGATAGGGCCTGGGTGGGATTGTGGTCGGTGCAGACTCGATGGGCCTTCTATGATTCTGAGTCTATTTGCATACCGCAACAGTATAAGTTGCGGAATAAGTATACTTAACTCAACTTGATCCTCTTGAGTCTTTCTCCGAACTGTGATTTCTTTTACTAACCCAAACTGCGTCCTTGGGCGAAGGGCTGTCAAAATATCCCACCTCTGCTGCAGTTTGCAAATGCAGTGGATAAGGTGGCAAAGCATTAATGTAATCCAGGGGCCCAGGATAACACTGTGGGGACATGAGTTCAAATCCCACCTCACAGCTTACGAAAGTTTGGAATTGAAAGCTAGCCTCAGTAATGGTGACCATTGTTGTCATCGATTGCTGTAAAAACCCATCTGCTTCACTAATGTCCTTTAGGGAAAGAAATCTGCTGCCCTTACCCGGTCTGCCCTACATGTGACTCAATCACCCTCTAAAATGGCCCCAGCAAGCCATTCAGTTCAAGGACAATTAAGGGGGGGGCATTAAGGCTGGCCTTGTCAACTAGGAATTTAAAAAAGCAGTTGCCAACTCTGCCTGAATGTATTCCTGGAGGAGTCATCATGTGACCTCTTGTCGCCAACAACTCTGTCCCCTCCCATGCACATACTATTGGTCACCTGACCTGTCAATCTTCTCAGTGCCCCGCCTTTCCACCACAGAATGGAAAACAAATCGACTCCTCATGACGTGATTGGATGACTCTTGACTGGCAGTCAAACAGAACTGCTTCTCCTCCCCACTCCATTCCGTTATAACGGATAAACAGATGTTCAAAAAGAAAACACAACAACACTCCATTTTTTTAATCTTCCTGTGATTTTTCTGTTGCATTTTTAGAAATAGATTTTACTCCATCCTTCAAGTTACAAAGCCAGCGCTCAGAGTGGTGTGGGCAAACTCCAATGCATCTCCTTGCTTGCTCCAGAAACCAAATTCAAAATCCAAACAAACCCAATTCATGGTCCTTTTGGCTAAGATCAAACATCAGATCAAGCCCAAGATGGGATGCAATGCCTCATCTTGTCAGCTTGCATCTTGTTTGGTAGAAATAATGTAGGGAGGAGCTATACATTAAATGGCAGAACCATAAAGGGTGTAGATACGCAGAGGGACCTGGGTGTGCAAGTCCACAGATCCTTGAAGGTGACGTCACAGGTGGAGAAGGTGGTGAAGAAGGCATATGGCATGCTTGCCTTTATAGGACGGGGCATAGAGTATAAAAGTTGGGGTCTGATGTTGCAGATGTATAGAACGTTGGTTCGGCCGCATTTGGAATACTGCGTCCAGTTCTGGTCGCCACACTACCAGAAGGACGTGGAGGCTTTGGAGAGAGTGCAGAGGAGGTTTACCAGGATGTTGCCTGGTATGGAGGGGCTTAGTTATGAGGAGAGATTGAGTAAACTGGGGTTGTTCTCCCTGGAAAGACGGAGGATGAGGGGAGACTTAATAGAGGTGTATAAAATTATGAAAGGCATAGATAGGGTGAACGGTGGGAAGCTTTTCCCCAGGTCGATGGTGACGTTCACGAGGGGTCATAGGTTCAAGGTGAAGGGGGAGAGGTTTAACATAGATAACAGAAGGACATATTTTACACAGAGGGTGGTGGGGGCCTGGAATGCGCTGCCAGGCAAGGTGGTGGAGGCGGACACACTGGGAACGTTTAAGACTTATCTAGATAGCCATATGAACGGAGTGGGACTGGAGGGATACAAAAGAATGGTCTAGTTTGGACCAGGGAGCGGCACGGGCTTGGAGGGCCGAAGGGCCTGTTCCTGTGCTGTATTGTTCTTTGTTCTTTGTTGTCTCTCTTGTGGGTATCAAGAATTGCATTGTATTGGATTTTAAATTTGGTTTTTGGAGCAAGCAAGGAATGGATTAAGGACGGAGTAAAAAATAAAATAAAATCCAATTCATGTCCCCACAAGAGAGAAAAACAAGATCCAAGCTGACAAGACCATAAGACCCTAAGACATAGGAGCAGAATTAGGCCCCTCAGCCCACCGAGTCTGCTCCGCCATTCAATCATGGCTGATACTTTTCTCATCCCCATTCTCCTGCCTTCTCCCCATAACACCTGATCTGCTTATTAATCAAGAACCTATCTATCTCTGTCTTAAAGACACTCAATGACCTGGCCTCCACAGCCTTCTACGGCAAAGAGTTCCACAGATTCACCACTCTCTGGCTGAAGAAATTCCTCCTCATCTCTGTTTTAAAGGATCGTCCCTTCAGCCTGAGGTTGTGCCCTCTGGTTCTAGTTTTTCCTACAAGTGGAAACATCCTCTCCACGTCCACTGCATCCAGGCCTCGCAGCATCCTGTAAGTTTCAATAAGATCCCCCCTCATCCTTCCATACTCCAATGAATACAGACCCAGAGTCCTCAACCGTTCCTCATACAACAAGCTCTTCATTCCAGGATCATTCTTGTGAACCTCCCCTGGATCCTTTCCAAGGCATTGCACCCCAGCTTTGACCTGACCTGACATTTGATCTGAACCAAAAGGCCAATTTTCCTTCTCCATTTGCTCACAGCAGAATCGCTGGAGATTAATCTTTAATTCCTGAAGACCGGGACAATCATAGAACCCCTACGGTGCATGAGGAGGCCACTTGGCCTATCAAGTCTACACTGACCACAATCCATCCAGGCCCTATCCCCCCATTACCCTACTTATTTACTCTACTAACCCCTTGACACTAAGGGGCAATTTAGCACGGCCAATGCACCTAACCAGCACATTTTTGGACTGTGGGAGGAAACCGGAGCACCCGGAGGAAACCCACGCAGACATGGGGAGAACATGCAAACTCCACACAGACAATGGAGGGTTGGCAACTCTGTCAACTTACTGTCATGTGATCCAATGGGCAGCTTCAGTTATCTTCACAATTTAAGGTTACGTCAGGGGGAAGAAAGGTTCAAGGAAGAGGTATCTTTCTGTTCAAAGTCCTCTCTCCAATCTCACTCCATCAATAATTTGATTTGATTTATCATTGTCACATGTATTAACATACAGAGAAGTATTGTTTCTTGCACGCTATACAAACAAAGCATACCATTCATAGAGAAGGAAAGGAGAGAGTGCAGAATGTAGTGTTACAGTCACAGCTAGGGTGTAGAGAAAGATCAACTTAATGCAAGGTAGGTTCATTCAAAAGTCTGACAGCAGCAGGGAAGAAGCTGTTCTTGAGTCGGTTGGTACATGACCTCAGACTTTTGTATCTTTTTCCTGATGGAAGAAGGTGGAAGAGAGAATGTCCAGGGTGCGTTGGGTCCTTAATTATGCTGGCTGCTTTGCCGAGGCAGCGGGAAGTGTAGACAGAGTCAATGGACGGGAAGCTGGTTTGAGTGATGGGTTGGGCTACATTCACGACCTTTTGTAGTTCCTTGCAGTCTTGGGCAGAGCAGGAGCCATACCAAGCTGTGATACAACCAGAAAGAATGCTTTCTATGGTGCATCTGTAAAAGTTGGTGACAAAAACTATATTCGTCAGGTTTTGCCTTCCATGGACATCTGAAATTCAAAGGTGTCGTGTAGTCCATGGTGACTCCAGTCACATTGATCCATCACTCATTGTCAGCTGTGGCGCGGTTAGCAGAATTCCTGTTTCCGAATTGCAAGCTTCTGGGTTTCAGTCTCATTCCGGGGCTTGTGAAGATAAAGTCAAGGCTGAACAGGCCGGCGCAGGACTGAGGATGCACGGCACCATCACAAATGCTGTCTTTCTGATCCCCGTTTGCCTGTTCAGACGGTTGCAGGAATTGCCACAGCGCTATTCAGAAGAACATGGGTGTTAGTCGCACTGTCCCTCAATCAACACCACACAAAACAATGATCTGGCCCTGATCACATTCAGGGATGTTGATGGAATAAGGGTGTGGGTCTGTGACGGTGACGCAGCCAAAGCATTGCTGACCTTCCAAAGGGAGTTGTCGAACTTTTGGGCTTCACCAGAATGAGGTCATTTTAATTGAGTTTAATTGCCATTAACTACTTTTTAAGCCATTTCTTTCGACTTAGGGAAGAGCAGTCGGCCATTACGATGTCTTGACGCCCAAATAACATTTTTTCATTTGCTGGCAGTCCACTGAAGCACCTCGAACCATTTGACGACATGAGAGGTGTTATACAAATTAAAGCCATTGTCACTCATAGAATCATAGAATCCCTACAGTGCAGATGGAGGCCATTTGGCCCATCGAGCCAGCACCAACAACAATCCCACCCAGGTCCTATCCCTATAACTCCACATATTTATCCTGCTAATCCCCTGACACTAGGGTCAATTGAGCATGGCCAATTAATCTAACCAGCACATTTTTGGACTCTGGGAGGAAATCAGAGCACCCGGAGGAAACCCACGCAGACACAGGGAGAATGTGCAAATTCAACACGGAGAGTGACCTGAGGCCAGAATTGAAGTGGAGATGCCGGCGTTGGACTGGGGTAAGCACAGTAAGAAGTCTCACAACACCAGGTTAAAGTCCAACAGGTTTATTTGGTAGCAAATACCATAAGCTTTCGGAGCACAGCTCCTTCGTCAGATGGAGTGGGTATCTCGATAACCACTCCATCTGACGAAGGAGCTGTGCTCCGAAAGCTTATGGTATTTGCTACCAAATAAACCTGTTGGACTTTAACCTGGTGTTGTGAGACTTCTTACTGTGCCAGAATTGAACCCAGGTCCCTGGCGCTGTGAGGCAATAGTGCTAACCACTGTGCCACCGTGCCGCCCTGTCACTCCCATTTGACAAACAGAAGCTAACCGGGGATTGGAATACCACTTTAAATGGACACCAGACCAGAAAAATAGAGTTCAGAGGTCACTTGTCCCTAGGATCCAATTCCACTTGTGTCCAGCTGCTGTTTGATGTGGGGGAAGGACAGTCTTCAGGAATTACGAGTACAGACAGGAAGTTCTTGCTATAAGCACTTCCTGTGTTGGCAATTACTGAGCGACCTAATGGATCTCTTCAATCTTTGATTTTTTTTTTCATTGTTTTTGAATAAATTGTGTTTTTTTTTTCTCCCTCTCTCTCATTAAACAATAAATGGATGGCTTGGGACATTGGCTTCCTGTCTATGATACCGGAACGTTCTGTCAGCACCTACATTACAACTTCTGAAGGAAAGGAAAAGTGCAATGAGTCTGACCCTGGCCTGGAGAACACAAAGGGCTATGTGCAGGCACGACCTGCTAAACATCATCCAAAACAGGGCCTGCTAATGGAAAACGACCAAACCCAGCGGTGCTAGAACTTATAAAGTGGTGGCAATTTTTAAAAAATCAGCAGGCTAATTACTTTGTTTCCTCTGCTTGCCTATTGTCCTACCAGATATGAAGCTTTAAATAACAAACACTCATCAGTTCCTGCTCGCTCACTGGGGGTTTAGCACAATTAGGCCGTTGCAGAGTGTTATTTATAACGAATTTCTCTGCCGTTTGATCCGGCTTGAGGGTAGTTACAGTTGAACTAACACCCAAGGGCACAAGAAATAGGGGTATTTATTTATAACAGGGCGCCGGAGTGCGGCTACCAGGGGATTTTCGCAGTAACTTCATTGCAGTGTTAATGTAAGCCTTCTTGGGGCTAATAAACTCTTACTTTACTTTAAAGCAGGCTTACACTAACACTGCAATGAAGTTACGGTGAAAATCCCGTAGTCGCCACTCTCCGGCGCCTGTTCGGGTACACTGAGGGAGAATTTAGCATGGCCAATCCACCTAACCAGCACATCTTTTGGACTGTGAGAGGAAACCAGAGCACACGGAGGAAACCCACGCAGACACGAGGAGAACGTGCAAACTCCACACAGACAGTGACCCAAGCCGGGAATCGAACCTGGGTCCCTGGCACTGTGAGGCAGCAGTGCTAACCACTGCACCATCATGTTCGCCCAAGGTGCAGATATGGTCCATTAAGGCTACTCCACCATTCAATATGATCACCTTGTGCTTTAACTCTGCTTTCCTGTTCACTTCCCATATTCCTGAATTCCCCGAGAGACCAAAGTCCATCCATCCCAGCCTTAAACATACCCAATGATCGAACATCCACAGCCCCCTGGGATAGAGAATTCCAAAGATTCACAAACCCTTTGATTGAAGTTATTTTCGCCTCATCTCAGCCAGATCCTCAGTCCTCTGAGAGTGTGCCCCTGTGTTTTAGCAGCGGAAACAATCTCTCAGCGTCCACCCTGTCAAACCCCTTCAGAATCACGGATGCTTCAATGAGATTGCCTCTCATTCTACTACACTCCAGAGAATATAACCCAATTTAGCCAGCCTCTCATCATAGGACAACCCATTCATCCCAGACACCAATTCAGTGAAACGTAGCATTCCCATATTTCAACAAGAATCCTGTTGGACGGGTTGCAGTCGGATTTTTTGGCAAATCCCATTATTCTAATTTATTTCATGGCCTGAATTGCATGGGGCGGCACGGAGGCACAGTGGTTAGCACTGCTGCCTCACAGCACCAGAGACCCGGGTTCGATTCCTGGCTTGGGTCACTGTCTGTGTGGAGTTTGCAAGTTCTCCCCGTGTCTGCGTGGGTTTCCTCCAGGTGCTCCAGTTTCCTCCCACAGTCTGAAAGACGTGCTGGTTACGTGCATTGACCCGAACAGCCTCCGGAGTGTGGCGACTAGGGGAATTTCACAGTAACTTCATTGCAGTGTTAATGTAAGACTTACTCGTGACTAATAAATAAAACTTTAAACTTTAACTTTATTACCTAAGATGGGTGAGATCCTAAATGAATATTTCTCATCACTGTTTACTATTGAGAAAAGCATGGATGTTAGGGAACTTGGGGAAATAAATAGTGATGTCTTGAGGAGTGTACATATAACTGAGAAGGAGGTGCTGGAAGTCTTAAAGCGCAACAAGGTAGATAAATCCCCGGGACCTGATGAAGTGTATCCCAGGACATTGTGGGAGGCTAGGGAGGAAATTGCAGGTCCCCTCGCTGAGATATTTGAATCATCGATAGTCACGGGTGAGGTGCCTGAAGATTGGAGAGTGGCAAATGTTGTGCCTTTGTTTAAAAAGGGCTGCAAGGAAAAGCCTGGGAACTACAGGCCAGTGAGCCTCACATCTGTGGTGGGTAAATTGTTGGAAGGTATTTTGAGAGACAGGATCTACAGGCATTTAGAGACGCAAGGACTGATTAGGGACAGTCAGCATGGCTTTGTGAGTGGAAAATCATGTCTCACAAATTTGATTGAGTTTTTTGAAGGGGTAGCCAAGAAGGTAGATGAGGGCAGTGCAGTTGATGTTGTCTACATGGACTTTAGCAAGGCCTTTGACAAGGTACCGCATGGTAGGTTGTTACATCAGATTAAATCTCACAGGATCCAGAATGAGGTATCTAAATGGATACAAAATTGGCTTCTTGACAGAAGCCAGAGGGTGGTTGTAAGGGGTTGTTTTTCAAACTGGAGGCCTGTGACCAGCAGTGTGCCTCAGGGATCAGTGCTGGGCCCACTGTTATTTGTTATTTATATTAATGATTTGGATGAGAATATAGGGGGCATGGTTAGTAAGTTTGCAGATGACACCAAGATTGGTGGCATAGTGGACAGTGAAGAAAGTTATCTCCAATTGCAACGGGATCTTGATCAATTGGGCCAGTGGGCTGACGAATGGCAGATGGAGTTTAATTTAGACAAATGCGAGGTGATGCATTTTGGTAGATTAAACCAGGGCAGGATTTACTCAGTTAATGGTAGGGCGTTGGGGAGAGTTACAGAACAAAGAGATCCGGGGGTACATGTTCATAGCTCCTTGAAAGTGGAGTCACAGGTGGACAGAGTGGTGAAGAAGGCATTCGGCATGCTTGGTTTCATCGGTCAGAACATTGAATACAGGAGTTGGGGCGTTTTGTTGAAGTTGTACAAGACATTGGTAAAGCCACACTTGGAATACTGTGTGCAATTCTGGTCACCCTATTATAGAAAGGATATTATTAAACTAGAAAGAGTCCAGAAAATATTTACTAGGAAGCTTGCTAGTTTGAGATTTAAGGAGAGGCTGAATAGGCTGGGACTTTTTTCTCTGGAGCGTAGGAGCTGAGGGGTGACCTTATAGAGTTCTATAAAATAATGAGGGGCACAGATCAGCTAAATAGTCAATATCTTTTCCCAAAGGTAGGAGAGTCTAAGACTAGAGGGCATAGGTTTAAGGTGAGAGGGGAGAGATACAAAAGTCTCCAGAGGGGCAATTGTTTCACACAGAGGGCGGTAAATGTCTGGAACAAGCTGCCAGAGGTACTAGTAGAGGTGGGTACAATTTTGTCTTTTAAAAAGCATTTTGATAGTTACATGGGTATGGAGGGAAATGGGCCAAATGCAGGCAATTGGGATTATTTTAGGAGTTTTAAAAAAAAGGGCAGTCTGGACAAGTTGGGCCGAAGGGCCTGTTTCCATGCTGTAAACCTCTGTGACTCTATGAGTCTATGGCCTCTGGGATTGGAGGGGCTTGGTTTCGACTTTACAGTGAGACAGGCTGGGCCTTGGACAGGAAGTCCACTCTTGGCCCAATTCATAATCATAGAAATAGAATCCCCACAGTGCAGAAGCAGGCCTTTCGGCCCATCGAGTTTGCACCAACCACAATCCCAGCCAAGACCTATCCATGTAACCCCACATATTTAGCCTGCTAATCTCCCTGACACTAAGGCCGGAACTTTACCGGTATGTCCGCCTGAGGTTCATACAATCCCGCCCGAGACCAAAGGAGAATGCTGTTCTCCGAATCTCGCCCACCCCCGGAATCGGGGCAGGCATGCCGGCAATTTAGCATGGCCAATCCACTTAAGCTGCACGTCTTTCTGACTGTGGGAGGAAACCGGAGCACCCGGAGGAAACCCACGCAGACACAAGGAGAACTTGCGAACTCCACACAGACAGGGACCCAAGCCGAGAATCAAAACCGGGTCTCTGGCACGGCTAACCACTGTACCACCATGCCGCCCCTTTTCCTGCCCATCCTCAAGCTTTATGCTGGTGGGTGCGGGTGCATGATAGCGTGAGGATGGGGGTGTGGGGTGGGGGTACAAATAAAAAAACTTAAATCCTACATCTTGGTGGGAAGATGGCAGGGGATGCCTTCATCAGAAGCCCTGCCATCCCCTCAAGGAGCAGACACTTCCGGACATCCCTCCCCTTCCCCCGCAGCCTACTCACTGATACCCCAATCACAACCCCCCCAGGAGTCCCCTACCCTCCCTTCCCCAGGACTCTTGCCACTTACCTGTCCTCCATCTCCCAACAAAGGGAACAGGCGCTGCAGTACTTCTTCCGGCCACTGCAGCACTATGCCTGGATGGGCTGGAGAGCCGTCGGCCAATCTGATTGGCTGGCAGCTCTCGAAGGCGAGTCTTCGGTCCAAGTGAGGACAGAGGGCGGGATTTTTCCAGGCGTGCTCGCCCTAAGACGGGAAAATCCCGCCCGAGGTCAATGGATTCTGTGTCCCGCCCGCTACGATTCCCGTAGAAGGCGAGGCAGGAAATTTCCACCCTTAGTCACCCGGCTGCTGCCAATCGACCCTTATTAGAGTGTGACATAGCAGCGGGGCCTGTCGGATTGGGCAGGGATGTGTTTCCCGTCAACTCTGCACATGGCCAGGGTTAAATCCATCCATCCAAAAAATTCAGGCCCATGTGTTTACCTAGTTTGCCCTTATCTATTGGTTGTCTATTGTAACCACTTCATCCACTCATCATGTGCGAGTTCCATATTCTTACCAGTATCTGGGTAAAACTGTTTTGATCACATTTCATACTGAACTACTTTGGTAACTATTTGAAATTGATGGCCTCTAGTTTGGCTCTTGTCCACTCTCCCTGTGTCTGCCCTTTCAAAATCATTTGTGGGCTGGCACGGTGGCACAGATTGGCCGACGGCTCTCCAGCCCATCCAGGCATAGTGCTGCAGTGGCCGGAAGAAGTACTGCAGCGCCTGTTCCCTTTGTTGGGAGATGGAGGACAGGTAAGTGGCAAGAGTCCTGGGGAAGGGAGGGTAGGGGACACCTGGGGGGGTCGTGATTGTGGTATCATCTGTTCTAATATCTCTTTATGTGGTAAATCTGTTTGCCAATGTTCCTATGCAGTAGTTTGGTTTTTTTTATCATGTTAATGTTGATTTGCTTTGATTTGATTTAGGTTAGCACTGCTGCCCCGCAGCGCCAGGGACCCGGGTTCAATTTCCGGCTTGGGTCACTGTCTGTGCGGAGTTTGCACGTTCTCCCCGTGTCTGTGTGGGTTTCCTCCGGGTGCTCCTGTTTCCTCCCGCAGTCCGAAAGACGTGCTGGTTAGATGCATTGGCCATGCTAAATTCTCCCTCAGTGTACCCGAACAGGCATCAGAGTGTGGCAACTAGGGGATTTTCACAGTAACTTCACTGCGGTGTTAATGTAAGCCTACTTGTGACACTAATAAATAAATTTTAAACTTTACCCTTGAACCAAGTTTTTTGGGCATAGAGTCATAGAAAGGTTACAGCCCAGATTGAGGCCATTTGACCCATCTTGTCCATGCCAGCCTGAGGAAATCCAGGCACCCTTTCTAATCCCACCTTCCTGCACTTACCCCACAGCCCAGTAGCTTACAGCACTTAAGGTGCAGATCATCTGTTCTAATATCTCTTTATGTGGTAAATCTGGCTGCCAACGTTCCTATGCAGTAGTTTGGGGTTTTTTATCATGTTAATGGCACTATATAAATGCTAGCTGTTGTTCCCTGTAGGAGATCCTGGATTGGTTTAATGGTGTTGCATCCTTCTCCTGGGTAAAACATTATTTTATACCATATTTGATTTGATTTGCTTTGATTTGATTTGATTTATTATTGTCACATGTATTATTGTACAGTGAAAAGTATTGTTTCTTGCGCGCTATACAGACAAAGCATACCGTTCATAGAGAAAGAAACGAGAGAGTGCAGAATGTAGTGTTACAGTCATAGCTAGGGTGTAGAGAAAGATCAACTTAGTGCGAGGTAGGTCCATTCAAAAGTCTGATGGCAGCAGGGAAGAAGCTGTTCTTGAGTCGGTTGGTACGTGTCCTCAGACTTTTGTATCTTTTTCCCTATGGAAGAAGGTGGAAGAGAGAATGTCCGGGGTGCGTGGGGTCCTTAATTATGCTGGCTGCTTTTCCAAGGCAGCGGGAAGTGTAGACAGAGTCAATGGATGGGAGGCTGGTTTGCGTGATGGACTGGGTGAGTCTTACCTTCTAATTTTAAGCAAGGTTTATTACCACAAGTAAGGTATATTAAGTATTAGCAGGTTTATCAGTATGAGTAAGATTTACAAATAGCAATAATGTTTATTAATTTAGTTAACACTTAAGGGGACACAGAAAGAAAGTAAGAAGTTGATAAACCTTTGTTTTATTTTATTTCTAAGTAGTAAGATTTATTTGGGTTTAATGCAATACATTAAGTGCTGCAGCAGAGAGGCATCAATTAAAAATAATTCAGGAAATAGTAATTAGCCAACTGGAGAGCAGCTGGACAGGGCAGGAGCTGAGCAGGCCAATGGGAGCAGAGCTTAGGGTAGAGTTGAAATTGTGTTGTCAGGAATAAAAAGTGGCATTGGCACAGGGGAACGAGTTGATTGGTGAGTACTTTCTAGTATCCAGTTTATAAGAAATAATTGGTAATGAAATGTTAAGTTAAGGCATGGCAGAGAAGCTTGGCTATGTCGAATGCACATCCTGTGATATGTGGGAAGTTGTGGATACTTCCCATGGCCTAGGTGACCATATGTGCATGAAGTGACACCAGCGGCAGAAACTGTAGCTCTGAGTTTTTGAATCCAAGCAAAGGCTAGTGCCAATGTGATTCATCCATGAGGCTGAGAACTACATGGATAGGGTTTAGGCCACACTGCAGGTTCAAAGACTACAGGTTGAGAAGGAATGTGTCATTGCCAGACAGGAGGACTAGGCGGGTAATGCAGGAGCCCTTTGAGTCCATCTCACTCACTAACCGGTTTTCCATTTTGGATACTGGTGAGGGTGATGGTTCCTCAGAGGAGTGCAGTCAAAGCTACCTCCGTGGCACTGTGTGTGGCTCAACTGCATAGGAGGGGAGGAAGGAGAATGCAAGAGCAATAGTGGCAGGGAATTCATTAATTAGGGTAACAGAAAGGTGTTTCTATGGCTGCTGGCACGACTCCAGGTTAATAAGTTGCCTCCCTGGTGCCAGAGTCAAGGATGTCACTGAGCAACCGCAGGACATTCTTATGGGGAAAGTGAACAGTCAGAGGCTTGGTCCACATCAGAACAAACAGAAAGAGGGATGAGGTCCGGCAAGCAGAATTCAAGGAGCTAGGAAAGAGATGAAAAAGAAGGACATCAAAGGCATATGTCAGGATTACTCCCAATGTCATTTGCTTTTGAGCACAGAAATAGGAGGATAGAGCAAATTAATATGCAGGTGGAGAGATGGTGCAGGAGGGAGGGCTTAAGATTTCAGAAGCACTGGGACCGGTTCAGGGGCAGGTGGGACCTGTACACGGAGGATGTGTTACACCTTCGCAGGAGTGGGACCAATATCCTCACATGGAGCTTTGCTAGTGCCGATGGGAGGGTTTAAACTAGCTTGGCATGTGTTGCGAACTGAGAGGGAATTCAGATAGTGTCAAATTTTTACACTGATATAAAAGCACAAATCAATCATAAGGGATTTTATAAGCACATTGTGGGCTCATTTATTTAGACTAGGCACATAAGAACATATATACATGGATAGAAAGCCTGGAGGCATCAGCAGCAGAGCTGTGTCTGCTGTGTTCTGCTCAAAGGCCAAAGTGAAACTGAGACTGGATCACATGATACACTTTCCCTCTAGTGATTGGATGTTGCTATCTCTCAAAGGTATATTAGAACAAAGAGGGGAGAAACTAAACTGGTCATGGTAAGATGGAAAGTCGTAAGCAAAATAGGAAGGCAGCAGAAAATAAAGCCAGAATCAGAAGGGACAAAATATGGCAACACGTTAAAAAGGTATCATTAAAGCCACTATATCGGAATGCCCACAGCATTCACAACAAGGTAGAAGCTAATGAGTATGATTTCATTGCCATTATAGAGACATGGCTATAGGGTGAACAAGGCTGAGAACTGAATTTCATGGATTTTCAACATTTAAGAAGAACAGGCAAAAATAAAAGATGGGAGCAGGACATTAGTGAGAAGATCTTAGATCAGAAGATCAATATTTAAAATTAGTTTGAGTGGAGCTAAGCAACAGCGAGGGGCAGCAAACATTGGCAGGAGTTAGTTATAGGCCACCAATCCGTAGTAGTAATGTAGGGCATGGTATAAACCAGGACATTAGAGGTACATGTAACAAAGGTAATACAGTAATCATGGTGGACTTCAATCTACATAAAGACTGGGTAAACCTAATTAGCACTAACAGGGGAGGTGAAGGCCTAGTGGGTATTATCGCTAGACTATTAATCCAGAAACTCAGCTAATGTTCTGGGGATCCGGGTTCAAATCCTGTCACGGCAGATGGTGGAATTTGAATTCAACAGAAAATATCTGGAATTAAGAATCTACTGTTGACCATGAAACCATTGTTGGGAAAAACCCATCTGGTTCACTAATGTCCTTTAGAGAAGGAAATCTATCGTCCTTACTTGGTCTGGCCGACATGTGACTCCAGAGCCACAGCAATGTGGTTGACTCTCAACTGCCCTTAGGCAACTAGAAGTGGGCAATAAATGCTGGCTACCCAGCGACGTCCATATCCCACAAATGAATTTTTAAAAAAGGATCCATTCCTGGCACATATACAGAATGGTTTTCTGGAACAATATGTTGAAGAACCAGAGAAATGGCTATTTTAGATCTAGTATTGTGCAATGAGAAAGGGATGATTATTAATCTTGTTATACAGAAGCCTTTAGGGAAGAGTGACCATAATATGATGGAATTTTACATTAAGTTTGATAGTGATCTAGTTCAATCTGAAACTAGGGTTTAAATCTGAATAAAGGAAACTGTGAAGGCATTGGGGGGTGGCGCAAGTTGACTGTAGTAGATTGGGAATTACATTAAAAGGTATGCTGGTAATGTGATGTTGGTGTCCCTTTAAGAAAGGTTTTTTTAAAAAAACATAATTTCTGCATCTCACAGCTTCAGTGATGTCATTATTGTTGCCAGGCTGACTACAAAGAGTCCTTTTATTGCTACTTCAATAGCTTAAGTGGGGGTTGTTTATCTTTACTCTGGAATTAGTTTTATGATCCCGCAAAGTTAGGAGAAAAACACATGTGTTTTTGGACAGTTGTTTTCTTTTGAGTGTGTTTAAGGTTTCAGTTTTGAGAGCTCTGAGGCTGCAGTTTAGTTTTTAGTTTTAGCAGGGGCATCAAGCAAGAAAGAAGCTGAAGTCACTCTCTCTCTGTCTCTCTGTTCTATTTGGAAATTCTGTTGGTTGTCTCAAGGCAACATTTTCCCTTCCGGAAGGAAAGTGCAGGCTTTGAAAAGACTCAATTGCAGTCAAGTGGGATTTTAATTTATGTTGTGTTAAGCCGGTGAAAAGGATTTTGACTATGAGAGGTTTTGGTTTGTTGGAACAGCTCTAATATTCAATTAAGAGTTAATACATTATTATGGTTGCTTTCTTTCCTTTTTTGTTTGTAATTGATAAAAGTTCTTGCTAATTTTCTTACTATACGTGTTAACTATATTCTTAAATAAACTTTGTTTGATAAAAGCTCCCTAGTGGGTTGTTGAATCATACCTGAAGTGAAACTATACTGCTATACTCCTTATACATCTATGACTGTGTGGCCAAATTCCCCTCCAATTCGATTTTCAAGTTTGCTGATGACACCACCGTAGTGGGTCGGATCTCAAACAATGACGAGACAGAGAACAGGAATGAGATAGAGAATATAGTGAACTGGTGCGGCAACAATAATCTCTCCCTCAATGTCAACAAAACGAAGGAGATTGTCATCGACTTCAGGAAGCGTAAAGGAGAACATGCCCCTGTCTACATCAATGGGGGCCAAAGTAGAAAGGGTTGAGAGCTTCAGGTTTTTAGGTGTCCAGATCACCAACAACCTATCTTGGTTCCCCCATGCCAAGACTATTGTTAAGAAAGTCCACCAACGCCTCTACATTCTCAGAAGACGAAGGAAATTTGGCATGTCAGCTATGACTCTCACCAACTTTTACAGATGCACCATAGAAAGGATTCTTCCTGGTTGCATCACTGCTTGGTATGGCTCCTGCTCTGCCCAAGGCCGCAAGGAACTACAAAAGGTCGTGAATTCCACTGACCTCGGGGTGGATTTTCTGACTTCACCGAGGATGACACAAAGAACCTCCCAGAAAGATTAGAGACTGAAGGGACTGGGGAGCTGAACCAAATTAGTAATCACCCAAAAGCACTACACTTTCAACAAAGCAATCATGTGCAATGCTGGAGGCATTTTAAACTTGTTGAGTTAAGTTGCAAGTGGAGCCATGAGGTATTAAAAACCTAACCAGAGGTACTGGTCTGCAAAGTCACCTTGCAGCATTTCACTGGAATCTTTAAAGTGAATGTTTTCAGAAGAGAGTAACACATTAATAATGTGTGACTTATGGGAGATAACACTGGGTGATGCAGAATGATATATAGTTGGGTATAAGCCAGCACAATAACACTGGAAAAGAGAATTGATTCGTTGTTTTGGAAATATTAGTTGAGCTCCAATGATCTATCACGGATTTCTATAACTTTTTTCATACAGTGTGGAAGACAACACTTCTCAAAGCTTGGGAATCCTGCAATCAGCAAATCCAAAGCAAGCTGCCAGATTCTCAAAGGCAGTGGGATGGTAGGGATCTTCCAGGCTGTCATTTTTTAAAAAGCCGACAAGTTTTGCAAGAATACCCAACTTGAGGGGGTAACAAAGACTGAGAAGGCTGGGACACTTTTTGAGTTATAAGGAGAGGTTGGGTAGACTGGAACTTTTTCCCCTAGAGCATAGGAGACTTAGGATTGGCATTATAGAGGTCTATAAAATAATGAGGGGCATAGATCAGTTAGATAGTCAACATCTTTTCCCAAAGGTAAGGGAGACTAAAACTAGAGGGCATAGGTTTAAGGTGAGAGGGGAGAGATACAAAAGGGTCCAGAGGGTCAATTTATTCACACAGAGGGTGGTGAGTGTCTGGAATGAGCTGCCAGAGGCAGTAGTAGAGATGGGTACAATTTTGTCTTTAAAAAAGCATTTAGACAGTTACATGGGTAAGATGCATATAGAGGGATATGGGCCAAATGCAGGCAATTGGGAATAGCTCAGTGATAAAAACTGGGCAGCATAGACAAATTGGGCCACAAGGGCCTGTTTCCATGCTGTAAACCTCTCTGACTCTATGGTTCTAAAAGAGAAGATTCAAGGAGTGGCCCAATAGAGGTCCTTAAAATAATGAGAGGGTTCGATAGGATAGATGTTACACTTGGCGGAGCAATATCTGAAACTAGGTAAATGTAGGAATCATTTTCCAGTTGGCAAACTACTTATAAACGAGTCAAAGAATCAGTTTGTGGTGACCCTGGATGAAGGAGGAACCTAGGCCGGAGTTCCCGAATAACTCCCTCCATCCACCCACACCAGTCCACAGGAGAAATCCATTTCGCTTCTTTCCCGACAGCTCTGTTTCAATGCTGCATTGGTGCCAACCTAAATCATGTGATCAAATGCTGGGACAGGATTTGAACCCATAACCACCTGAGTCAGACAGGGGTAATACAAACCAAACAGAAGTTGATGTTAAGATGCAAATAACAATTGCTGTGACCCTGCAACGTGCAGTAATGAAATAACATTGCTGGGCAAACATTTGGCACAATCACAGTGTCATTCTCTTATTATAATGGAGGCAATCCAGAAACTCAGCTAATGTTCTGAGGACCTGGGTTCGAATCCCGTCACGGCAGATGGTGTAATTTGAATTCAATTTTAAAAATGTATCTGGAATGAAGAATCTACTGATGAGAATGAAACCATTGTCAATTGTTGGAAAAACCCATCTGGTTCACTAATGTCCTTTAGGGAAGGAAATCTGCCATCCTTACCTGGTCTGGCCTACATGTGACTCCAGAGCCACAGCAATGTGGTTGGCTCTCAGCAATCCTAGCAATCCATCCAGTTTCAAGGGCAACTAGGGATGGGCAATAAATGCTGTCCAGTCAGCGACGCCCATATCCCACAAATTAATAAAAATAAAATGACTGCACATGGCTAGAAAATTAGGTCATGAATGTAAGGCAAGGCTACAAAAAGATGTAGAATTGCTGAGAACACAGTAAGAACTCCAAGAATTAGAATATGAGAGGAACAGGGAAGAGAGAAAGGGGGGGAAGGGAAAGCAGGGCAGGGAGATAGAGACATTCAAGGCATCCTGTAAAATAATACTCCCAAGGAGTCAGGAAAAATCGCTCAAATCAAAAGAAGCTAAAAGGGCTGGAGGAAGCCTGCCAGGATCTGTAGGAATGCAGGCAACACAGAATGGTTCAGAGGTCTTAAAGGGGACAGAGCCATTAAGGGTTGGAGTAGCTGGGTCAGGGCTATTGCAAATCAAGGAGGCGGGGAACACACAAAGTCTGAAGTTTATTTATTAGTGTCACAAGTGGGCTTACATTAACACTGCAATGAAGTCACTG